>NW_004949149.1:2663453-2677003 GCF_000317375.1 Microtus ochrogaster
ACAAAAAGCAATCTATAGATTCAATGCAATCCCCATCAAAATCCCAACAAAATTCTTCACAGACCTTGAGAGAACAATAATCAACTTTATATGGAAAAACAAAAAACCCAGGATAGCCAAAACAATCCTATACAATAAAAGTACTTCCGGAGGCATGACCATCCCTGACTTCAAACTCTATTACAGAACTACAGTAACAGAAACAGCTTGGTATTGGCATAAAAACAGAGATGTTGACCAATGGAATCAAATCGAAGACCTGGATATTAACCCACAAACCTATGAACACCAGATTTTTGACAAAGGAGCTAAAATTATACAATAGAAGAAAGAAAGCATCCTTAACAAATGGTGCTGGCATAACTGGATTTCAACATGTAGAAGAATGAAAATAGAACCATATCTATCACCATGCACAAAACTCAAGTCCAAATGGATTAAAGACCTCAATATAAATCTGACCACGCTGAACCTGACAGAAGAGAAAGTGGGAAGTAGTCTGCAACACATGGGCTCAGGAGACCAATTCATACTTATAACCCCAGTAGCACAGACAATAAGAGCAACAATGAATAAATGGGACCTCCTGAAACTGAGAAGCTTCTGTAATGCGAAGGACACTGTCATTAAGATAAAAAGGCAACCTACTGAATGGGAAAAGATCTTCACTAACCCCACTTCAGACAGAGGTCTGATCTCCAAAATATATAAAGAACTCAAGAAACTAGACATTAAAACTCTAATTAACCCAATTAAAAAATAGGGTACTGAACTGTACAGAGACTTCTCAACATAAGTTCAAATGGCCAAAAGACACTTAAGGTCATGCTCAACCTCCTTAGTGATCAGGGAAATGCAAATCAATACAACTTTGAGATACCATCTTACACCTGTCAGAATGGCTAAAATCAAAAACTATGCTGGAGAGGATGTGGAGTAAGGGGAACACTCATCCATTGTTGGTGGGAATGCAAACTTGTGCAACCACTTTGGAAATCAGTGTGGCAGTTTCTCAGGAAACTGGGAGTCAACCTACCTCAGGATCCAGCAAACTCCTGGGAATATACCCAAGAGATGCCCAATCATACTACAAAAGCATTTGTTCAACTATGTTCATAGCAGCACGATTTGTAATAGCCAGAACTGGAAACAACCTAGGTGCCCCTCAATAGAAGAATGGATAAAGAAGGTGTGGCACATATATACTTCAGAGTTCTACTCAGCAGTAAAAATAAAAATAAAAATAAAAAATGACATCTTGAACTTTGCATGCAAATGGTCGGAAATAGAAAACACTTTACTGAGTGAGATAACCCAGACCCAAAAAGAGGAACATAGTATGTACTCACTCATAAGCGGATTCTAGCCATAAACAAAGGACATAGAACCTATAGTTCGTGATCCCAGAGAAGCTAAATAAGAAGGTGAACCCAAAGAAAAACATATAGTTATCCTCCTGGATATTGGAAGTTGACAAGATCACCAGGCAAAAGTTGGGAGCAGGGGGGTGAGGGTGGATTGGGGGGAAGAGGAGATTGGGAGAGAGAAGGGAGAAGGGGAGGATTGGGAAGAGTTTGGGGGAATGGGATAATTGAGATGGAGGAAGGGTGGATATGGGAACAGGAAAGAAGTTATCCTAACCAAAGGAGCCATTTCAGGGTTGGCTGGAGTCTTGGTTCTAGAGGGGTTCCCAAGTGTCCAAGGGGATTTCCCCAACTAGTTCCGTGGGCAGCAGAAGGGAGGGTGCCTGAACTGGCCTTATCCTATAGCCACACTGATGAATATCTTGCATATCACCATAGAACCTTCATCCGGTGATTGGATGGAGATAGAGACAGAGACCCACATCGGAGCACTGGACTGAGCTTCCAAGGTCCAAATGAGGAACAGAAGGAGGGAGAACATGAGCAAGGAAGTCAGAACTGCGAGGGGTGCGTCCACCCACTGAGACGGTCGGACTGATCTAATGGGAGCTCACCAAGGCCAGCTGGACTGGAACTGATGGAGCATGTGATGAAACTGGATTCTCTGAACATGGCGAACAATGAGGGCTGATGAGAAGCCAAGGACAATGGCACTGAGTTTTGATTCTACTGCATGGACTGGCTTTGTGGGAGCCTAGTCTGTTTGGATGCTCATCTTCCTAGACCTGGATGGAGGGGGGAGGACCTTGGACTTCCCACAGGGCAGGAAACCCTGACTGCTCTTAGGACTGGAGAGGGAGGAGGAGGGGAAGCAGAGGGAGGGAGAGGGAGAGGGAGCTTCCCACAGGGCAGGAAACCCTGACTGCTCTTAGGACTGGAGAGGGAGGAGGAGGGGAAGCAGAGGGAGGGAGAGGGAAATGGGAGGAGGTGGAAATTTTTAATAAATAATATATATAAGTTTTAACTCGGAAAAAGAACAAAAAACAAAAAACAAAAGTTTTTATTATAAAAGTTGTTATTTTTATGTTTAAGCAATTAAAATGGCTTTTCCCTGAAAATTCTTCAAGGGATATTTAAATTACCTAAGAAAATATAAATAAATACAGATTTAAAATGTAACTTTCTTAGAGCCTAGCTTTTTTATTTAAATCTTACCATTCCCACATCCCTCTAGGGTAGACAGCACTGTCCTATTTTCAGACAGAACCCAATAAAAGTTCTAACATCTTTGTTGGCAAGTCATTCAACAAGAGAGCCAAGACCTGAACCCGAATCTTCAGACTACAGATTCCACGGTCGACTGGCCTTGGTGAATCAGATCCCTGATAAAGAGACCATAGACATGGACTTCCTTTAAATGCATACTTTTCCACATATCTTACTGTTGGAAACACAGAAACCCACCAAACTGCTATAAACAGTTTTCTTTTCCTAGATAGATACTGTCTTTAATACAACCTTTCCCAAGGGAAGTTTACAGATCCCCACATTCTCTCAGAACTGTAAGATTTGTACTTCCAGAACTGTATGCACTTTAACCCCTACACTTCTTCACTGGAGGCACATGCACACACCCCGGCATGTGGGAGAGTCACTTCTCTTCTCCACTGTATGAGTTCCAGAAATCACACTCCAGTCATGAGGGCTGGCAGCAAGCACCTTTATCCACTGAGCCCCCTCCATACATTCTTATGAGTTGGGCTCTGCAAACATTATCAGGGTCTCTATAGGTTAAGTACTCCCACACTTCATACTTTTCTAACTCATTTTTGGAAGAAGAGAAGAAGAGGAAGGGGAAAAGGAAATAAAAGTAGGAGAATAAGAAGAAGGAACAAGAAACACAGGACAGTACATACTTGAGAAGCACTTATACTAAAATTAAAACACTAGCATGGTTTCTCAGCAAGGTCGACAGGCAAATTCATGAAATGGTTCATTTCTATTTTGTTGTTGTTGTTGTTATTTTGTTTTAGAGGGGTGTTTTGAGACAGGGTTTCTCTGTGTTGCTTTGGTGCCTGTCCTAAAACTAGCTCTTGTAGACCAGGCTGGCCTCAAACTGACAGATTCGCATGCCTTTGTTTCCAGATTCCTGGGATTAACGGTATGTGCCACTACACCTGGCTTTTTTTTTTAAGGAACATTTCTTTCATCTACTGGTAAGTACCACTTGAAATTATGAAATGATTAATGAGAGTTACAGCTAAGGAGCATGCAATAGAGTGACTTTAAATCTTTATTTAGAGACAGAGTCTCACTATGTAAAGCTGGCTGGCCCTGAATTGCTTCCAGGGTGCTGGGATTAAGGTGTATGACACTGAACACAGTAGCTTTTGCTCTTTGACAGAATATCTTCTATTTACTCTTTTGGCAATTTCATAGACATAAACAATGCATCTTGACAATATGCACTCTCAACCCCATCTCCAGGAACTCTCAGCCCCTCTCTCCCACTTTCCAAGGCAATGATTGAATCTCTCTTTTTATTTTTTGAGAATGGGGCTCAGTGTGCAGCCAAGGTTGGCCCAGATTCTCGCTACATAGACCAGACAGGCCTTGGATTCCCAGAGGTGTGCCTGCTCTTAGTGCCGCCACAGTCCAGTGATCAACAGCATGCACCACAGCTGGCTTCAATCTCTCTTCTTAACAACATATAGTTCTAAAATTGACTTTTGGACAAAGAATGTAGAAATTCTGAAATACTGAAGCAACACTCTTTTGCTGAAAACTTCATCTCTAAAGTGATTCTGTTTTTCTTTTGGTCCTGACTCAATTACTTAGAGTAAACAAAAAAAACCTGTTTGTTTGATTGGTTCCATGGGAAGAGATTTGACTTAATTTTTTAAAAGATTTATTTATGCACTTTTAAAATGTATATGGATGATTTGTCTGCATATCAGAAGAGGCCTTTGGATCCAATGGGACTACGGGTATAAACGGTTCTGAGCTGCCAGTGGGTGTCCGGAATTGAACTTGGGTCCTCTGGAAAAGCAGCCAGTGCTCTTAACTACTGAGCTGTTTGTTTCTCCACCTGCCCCCAATTGTGTTCCCTGTCTCTCCCCTCCCCTTCAGTCCTCTCCCATAGTCCCCATGCTGCCAATTTACTCAGGAGATCTTGTCTCTTTCTACTTCCCATGTAGATTAGATTCATGTATGTCTCTCTTAGGGTCCTCATTATCGTCTAGGTTCTCTGGGATTGTGAATTATGGGCTGGTTTTCTTTGCTCTATGTCTAAAAGCCACTTATGAGTGGGTTTAAATGAGATAATACTTACCTGCAAGGGCCTGAACTGGATAAACAGCCTGTTCCCAACAGGTTTCCTCCCCAGGACTTGTGGACAGACTGTATTCGTCATCGAGCTGGAGAACAAACCAAACCATGACAGCATCCAGCATGCCTTCTTTAATAGCAGGAACACTGAGGGGGTGTGGCTCTTTAGTTGCAAGACTCTTTAATTCCTGAGAAGAAATATAAAGTGGGTAAGAAAAGTCTAGGAAACTAGTAAGAAACAAAACTAATAAAGAATGAGGTTTATAAATTAATATGTATTTCCCTCAATGTCAGCCCACAGTCCATTCTCGCAGTCAGTCCTCCCCTGTCCAATTATGGGATCACAGAATATCAGACATCTACTGAACATATACTGCGAGCTTGCGCGTGCGCACTCATTCTCTCTCTCTCTCTCTCTCTCTCTCTCTCTCTCTCTCTCTCTCTCTCTCTCCACGGAGGACGAAAAACATGCCAGCAGTGTAGTGCCGGATGGCAGAAGCAAAGCCACGGGGTCATTTATTTTATACTGGAAAAGTGCATATGTGCAAATGCACACACATGGAAAGAAGAGCAAGCCTGGAACACACACTTCAAACAAATAACCCAAGGGGCTGGAGAGATGGCTCAGCAGTTAAGAGCACTGCCTGCTCTTCCAAAGGTCCTGAGTTCAATTCCCAGCAACCACATGGTGGCCCACAACCATCTGTAATGAGATCTGGTGCCCTCTTCTGGCCTGCAGGCATACGTGCAGACAGAATACTGAGAATACTGTACACATAATAAATTTAAAAAAAAAATCCTTTAAAAAAATAATGCTCTTTAAAAAAAAAAATAACCCAAGGAAGAAACAATACCAAGCCTTTTCATTTCTGTTCTGTTTTCCTTCAAAGTGTTAAACAGACAGACATTGCTTCTAAAACTAAAATCTTTGCAAGGTATGTGTGTTGTAAGAAATAATTCAAATAAAAACTCTTAAAATAAATAACAGAACAGCTGTGGGGTACTTCACAGCTATATTCCCACTATTCCCCTACTCCCTGGAACACTGTGTCTGGTCAGGAATGACCTTAAAACCCAGGGCTGCTCAGTGTGATAAAACTGAACTTAAAACAACTCCCTCCAGCCCCCAAGTAGATGAATTAAGAGGGACTTCTGGCTATACTTTTAAACTTTCATGGCAAAATGCCCTTCCTTTAGCCACCTCCACCCCAAAACATGTGCCATGAACATCATTCTTTCTTCAAGACATTAGAAAGGGATCTTATTCAACAGTTCTTGGGCTCTCTGGGCATATTGTACACACCTATCTTCCTATCACCCACCAGTACAGACATAAACAAGCCAGGGCGGTCTGCCATCGGCTTTCCTCAGGCCTGTTCTGGCTTGAAAAGGCAAACCCCAAGCAGGAAGTGTAACTGTGGTAAAGAGGCTGTCTAGCATGTGCCACGTCTAGGTTCAACCCCTAGGATCCAGACAGAAACCTAAATGTTCTTCAGCCCTGGGTGAGATGGGATGCCAATAACCTAGCACAGTGGTTCTGAACCCTCCTCATGCTGTGACCCTTGTACAGTTCCTTATATTGTGGCGACCCCAACTGTAAAACTATTTCCACTGCTCATCTTGACTGTGATTTTGCTACTGTTATGAATTGTAATGTAAATATTTGTTTTCTGATCGTCTGAGGTGACTCTTGTGATAGAGTCACTCAACCTCCTCCAAAGGGTCACAACCCACAGGCTAAGAGACACTGTCCTAATGACTTTAATTCATTTAAATTTAGATTAGTGCTCATCTGAATAAAAACCATTAATTTGAGAAAACAGCATGACAAAGAAAACAATAAATATCTAGGCTGGAACTTTTGCCTGTGTATTTACAAACATGAGAACTTTGCAGCACTTACAACTGCAAACAGTTTCATCTAAATAGCACGCATTCTATTATTTCTACTGTCACAGTGAATATTCATGTAAAGCACACAGCACAGGATATACTCAGCAAACTCTAGAGAGCTTTGCCCTTGCATTTAAAAAGAGTATATTCAAGAGGGAATTTTAATTTGTTGCCAATCATTTCTTCATAAGTAGAACCTCATGTACATTCAAAAAGTAAGACATAGTCGGGCAGAATCAGTGGTAGTGGAAGGACCTTTAAACGCAGCATTCACTTGGGAGACAGAGGCAGGTGGATCTCTGAGTTCGAGGTCATCCTGTTCTACAGAGTGAGTCCCAGGACAGGTCTACACAGAGAAAGCATGTCTTAGGAGAGGGGGAAAAAAATCAAAACAAAAAGTAAGACTTCATACATTACCTGAAACAATTAAAAAAATTCTTAAGAGTAAGAGTTAAGGGCCAGGCATGGTGACAACCACAGAGGTAGGCAGATTTGTATTATCCAGGCCAGCCTGGTCCACAAAGTGAGTTCCAGGTCAGCCAGAGCTATTAGCCAGAGAAACTATGTTTGGGGTTTAGGGATAAGGAAGAATTATCTTCTTGTTTCTACCTGAAGACTGTTGAAATCCACTTTCATAATTTCAAAGCACTCTGTCAGAGGCAAATACCCTCCAGGGATCCGACTCATCTTCTCAGTTGTATACGGTTCAACTGCTTCTCCAGTTTCTGCAGAAGAGGAGGCCGAGCTCTGAAATTTCACACTTGCTGGCAAACGGACACCAGCAATGTCCTTGGTGCCCACCCTAGTAAAAGTTTAAGAAAAGGCGAGGTAAAAAATGTGGGTTTTTTTTAATTAACAAAATCATTACCTAATAGTTGAGAAAATATTAAAAAATGAAATAAGACCTCATAACCACAGATTCACATAAAGAAAAATATGATAAAGTCTACATTAAAATGAACAACTTTGTAGTATAAAAAGATGGTTCAGTGTTAAACACTGAGTTCAGTTTGACTCCCGCACACACCACCTGCAACCCCAGCTCCACGGGATCAACACCCTCTTATGTCCTCCACAGACACCACATACACACAGCAGAATTCACACAACTACACATGCATAAATAAAAATTAGAAAACTTAAAAATTAGAAAATTAAAAAGGATAATATTTAGAACATATATTCAACAATCATATTCAAATTTACTTTTGAATTCTGGCAAGTTAATAGAAAACAAACAAAAATGGACAAAGACTTAGATACTTCACCAAAGAGAAAAACCAAATAAAATAAGACCATCAGGGATCATCAAAGCAATGAAATGAAAACCACAATGCACACTATACAACCTACAACAGGAATAGTCAATAGCAAGGGTTCCTGAGGATACTGTCTCACATGACTGGATTTATTGGTACCCTTTAATGAATTAATTTAACACAGAGAAGCACTTAAATTTACACACACACACACACACACACACACTTTTTTTGCATGCCAATCCCAGTTCCCCCTTCTTCCTCTCCTTCTGCTCCCTCCACCTTCCCCCACCTTATTCCCCATCCTCAGAGAGGGTAAGGCCTCCCCTGGGAAGTCAGCTAAGTCTGTCTCATCACCTCACTGAGGCAGGACCAAGACAACAACCACCCCTACCACCCCTGTGCTTAGGCTGAGCAAGGTATCTCTCCATAGAGAATGGCTCCACAAAGTAGATTCATGCATTACGGTTAGATCCTGATACTACTGCCAGTGGCTACACATACTACCCAAATCACACATTTTTACCTGCATTCAGGGGACCTCGTTCAGTCCTATGCAGGTTCCCCAGTTGTCAGTGGCTCACATTAGCCAATTCTGCGGGTTTCCCCCATCATAGTCTTGACTCGTTTGTTCACATTATCACTCCTCCCTGTCTTTGGTTGTATTCAGGGAGCTCAGTCCAGTGGTTAGCTATAGATTTCTCTATCTGCTACCAACTGTTTCTGGATGAGGGGTCTAGCTTCTCTGGGTTGTGGACCTCTCTGGGTTGGTTATCCTTGTTTTACGTTTGATATCGACTTACGAGTGAGGACATACTATATTTATCTTTCTGAGTCTAGGTTACCTCACTCAGGATGATTTTTTAGTTCCGTCCATTTGCCTGCTGAAGCAATTAATAAAAATCCAGAGACAGAAATTGGGGTTCAACTGGAAGGTCAGAAAAGCAAAACACCCAGCCACTAGCTTTTACCTCTACCTCAGTCCGGAATGGCGACCTGCCTCCGGGAAACCTCAGATGAGACTGTGACCGAGATTCTCTCCTCCTGTATTATAATCCTCTCTAGTTCTGGGAGTGAACTAACGCTTGGTTTCTATGGCAAGCTAGTGTGGCTACTGGGATTAAAGGTGTGTGTCATTGATGCCTGTAGGACTGGCCAGTGTGGCTGTTTTACTTCTCTGACCTTCATTATTAAAAAACAAATGAAATGCTACTACAGCCTGCAAATTTCAAGATGTCATTTTTTTTCTTTTTTTTTTTTAAACCACTGAGTAGTACACCATTGTGTAAATGTATCACATTTTCTTTATCCATTCTTCAACTGAGGGGCTTCTAGGTTGTTTCCAGGTTCTGACTGTTACAGATAATGCTGCTGTGAACATAGTTGAGCAAATGTATTGTGCTGTGAGTGTGCTTCCTTTGTATATGCCCAAAAATGGTATTGCTGGGCATTGTGATTCCTAATATTCTAAGAAAACGACAGGCTGATTCCCACCAGCAATGGAGTAGCATTTCCCTTACTCCACATCCCCTCCAACATAAGCAGTCACCAGCGTTTTTTATCTTAGCAATTCTGACAGGTACAAGATGGTTTCTCGGAGTTGTTTTGCTTTGCATTTCTCTGATGGCTAAAGATGCTGAGCATTTCCTTAAGTGTCTTCTGTCATTTAAGATTCTTCTGTTGAGAATTCACT
This sequence comes from Microtus ochrogaster, assembly GCF_000317375.1. Taxonomy (NCBI): domain Eukaryota; kingdom Metazoa; phylum Chordata; class Mammalia; order Rodentia; family Cricetidae; genus Microtus; species Microtus ochrogaster. The sequence continues at coordinate 2,672,990 of NW_004949149.1, forward strand.
CTTTAGATCTGTACCTTATTTTTTAAATTAGATTATTCAATGTTTTGATGTCTAATTTCTTGAGTTCTTTATATATTTGGGAGATCAGCCCTATGTCAATATGGAGTTGGTGAGGATCTTTTCCCATTCTGCCGTTTTGTGTTGTTGACTGCGTCCTTTGCTTTACAGAAGATTCTCAGGTTCAGGAGGCCCCATTTCTTTATTGTTGCTCTCAGTTTCTGTGCTACTGGTGTTATATTTAGAAAGTGGTCTTCTGTGCCCATGCTTTGAAGGGTACTTCCCACTTTCTCTTATATGAGGTTCAGTGTGGTTGGATTTATGTTGAGGTCTTTGATCCATTTAGACATGAGTTTTGTGTATGGCAATAGATACAGATCTATTTGCAATCTTCTATATGTTGATATTCAGTTATACCAGCATAATTTGATGAAGATAATTTCTTTTTTAGCTTCTTTGTCAAAAATCAGGTGTTCATAGGAGCGTGGGATACTATCAGGGTCTTCAATTCAACTCCATTTGTCCAACCGTCTGTTTTTATGTCAGTATTGAAATTTTTTCATTACTGTAGCTCTGTAATAGAGCCTGATGTCAGGGATTGTGATGCCTCCAGAAGTTCCTTTATTGTACAGGATTGTTTTTGTTTTGGCTATCCTGGGTTTTTTACTTTTCCATATGAAATTTAGTATTGTTTTTTTGAGGTCTGTGAAGAATTGTGCTGGGAATTTGGTGGGTATTGCACTGAATCTGTAGATTGCTTTTGGTAGGATTGCCAATTTTATGATTTTAATCCTACCTATCCAGGAACATTGAAGATCTTTCTGTTTTACAATATCTTCTTCAACTTCTTTCTTCAAAGAATTAAAGTTCTTATCATACAGATCTTTCACTTGCTTGGTTAGAATTACTCAAGATATTTTATGTTGTTTGTGGCTATTTTGAAAGGCGTGTGTAATGATATTTTATTTGTATTTTAATTTAAAAAGCTTGCCTGAAGAACCAGCAGCCATTCAGGCCATGCAGTGGTTAAAGAGTTTCCCCACATTAAGGAATGGGAAAAAAAAAAACATTAAAAAGGAGGGATTTGGATCTCTGTATGATGATATGCCAGACAGTTTGAAAACAGAACAATGAAATGAGAGCTTATGTAATTTAAATGTCCTACTTGCTTGTTCTTTATACAACCAAACACCACTGCCTGCAGAAAGTTACCCAAGGGTTCTCAAAGGAGTGAAACCTGGCAGATGAATGTGTTCCATTTTGTAGAATTAGGAAAACTAAAATATGTACATCACACCACTAATAACTATTAATGAAGTTACCAAGAAAAACAATACTAAAATTTATCTTCACATTGGAAATCCTTACTTGAACTTCAGTTAAAATCAATCTGAACTTACTATTTTTCTACACAAACTACTCACGCAGTGAGACAACAGTAAGCTGTAGAAAAAGTTCATTTAGAAAAAGCTAGCTTCAATACTAGCGTTCTACTTACAGTAAGACTAATTAAACATGATAAGCAGGCACGAAGCTTGGAAGTCGTGTTTTTCTTTTTTGGGGGGGGAAAGAGATGGGGAAGCTGTCTCAGAAAGACAGGGTTTCTCTGGATAGTCCTGGCTGTCCTGGAACTTGCTCTGTAGACCAGACTGGCCTCAAAATCAGAGATCTGCCTGCCTCTGGTCATCCCCATCCCCAGTGCTGGAAATAAAGGAGTGTGCCACCACTGCCCAACTTAAGAGTCTTCTTCTCCCACTTACCTATGATGTCTTCGTATCTCTGAACACTCTACTGCCATCCCAAATATAGCAACACTTGCTGGTATAACTCTCCCATACTGTCCACAACTTCCATTTGCTCCTTTGGTCTAAAAATATAATAAAAGTCACATCATTACATGTACAAGTAAGTTTGTGTATATATACAGATTAAGGAATTTTTCCTTTAAAAAGTATTTTTACTGTTTCATGTGTTTACAATACAAGTACAAAAAAAGAGAGAGGTATAATGCTATATCACTTTAGGATATAATAATTTTTAAAAAATGAGCCAGGGGCTAGAGTGATGGCTCAGCAGTTAAGAGAACTGACTGCTCTTTCAGAGGTCCTGAGTTCAATTCCCAGCAACCACATGGTGGCTCACAACCACTTATAATGAGATCTGGTGCCCTCTTCTGGCCTACAGGCAGGATACTGTATCAATCAATCAATCAATCTTTTAAAAAAATGAGCCAGGGGTGGTGGCTTTAATCCCAGTACTCAGGGGGCACAGATAGGCAGAACTCTGCAAGTTCAAGGCCAGCCTGATATACACATAGAGTTCCAGGACAGCCAGGGCTACACAGAGAAACTCTTGACTTTAAAACAATAATGGAGGAATTGGAGAGATGACTGAGGTGGAGAGCAGTGGCTACTCTGCCAAGGACCCAGGTTCAATTCCCGGTAACCACAAGCAGCTCACAGCCATCTCTAGCTCCAGCCCCAAAGGGTCAATGCGTTCTGACCTCCACAAACACTGCACACATGACAGGCGCACATACACATTCAACAGGCACACACACACTTGACAGGCACACATGGCAAACACTCAAACAAAATGAAAATAAATACATATTTAGAAACAGAAAGAAGATAAAAGTAGGCTCGAAATATAGCTCAACAGTAGAGCGCACTGGCCATGTGTGAGGCACCAAGTTCAGTTCTTAGCAACAAAAAAAGTATCAAAGTCATCATTATTTCTTTGAAAAATAAACTGCTGTTGCATGTTAAATACATATCTTCTCTACACAGTGGACTTTACTGAAGTCTCTTCCTATATTCCGTATTCACGGTAAATGAACTATACTATTTATATGGCACGTGGTCTGCAGCAGAGGAGTTCAGAGCTCTGTCTAGAGCCTGAACTCACTGAGGACCTTAAAACATTACTGAACTAGCATCCCTATCTTCTCTTTTAGAGATGTGCCAAAATCCCAAACACTGACACTGTGCGGGCCAAAGGACTCCCTCTCCTACAACTATACTCAAACAAGGTCACTCATTCGCCTCCCTTCCCGTCGCACTCTTCCTGGGACACACAGTGCACACCGTGTGTACACCACTGTAGAATGCTTCTCCTTGTGTTTCTCTCCAGGTATACAGACATACTCTGATATATTTCTGTACATCCTCAGGACTCAATGCACCTCTTGAAATAGTGAATTCTTAATCAAACTTGAGTGTTTTACACGGCTTACCTTTGGTTGCAGAAGCAAATGCTCCCATGCATGAATTAAACTCTCCACAATTCCTTCTCCAAACACACCTGCATCGACAGTTTCTGTTACAACTAGGGACACTCTATAGAATGATGTTTTAAAGACACGTGTGAGTAAAATGACATGCTATTTATTTAAAGCTGTCAAAGCTGAGACAAGAGAAAAAGGCAAATACATTATAGAAAATCCTGTGTGAAGTTTCCTAGTGCACTGCATTTTAGCACCTTCCCCTGGACCCTGCGGTGCTGCTTGGGTTCCTCTCTTCATCAGTTCTCTTCCTTGTTCTGGGCATAAAAGGGCTACCTTCTCAGACGTTCATTCACTGCCTAAGTCCTGAAGAGTAAGGGGTGCTCAAATCTTTCCTGGCCCCTTCATTGACATCAAACATTTAGCACCTAACTATAACATTCCATACAAATGTTCTTCTACCAGCCTGGAATGATGCCTTATGTCTGTAGTCCCTGAACTTGGATTGTGGAACCAAGAAGATCACACAGAAGTTAAAGGTAATCTTTGACTATGTAGTGGGTTTGAAATCAGCCCAGGCTACATGAAACCCTGCATTAAACAAGCAAAAATAAACCAGGGAGGGACTACATCCACAGGTTCTCCTCCATCAGGGAGGGACTACATCCACAGGTTCTCTACCAGCAGGGAGGGACTACATCCACAGGTTCTCCTCCATCAGGGAGGGACTACATCCACAGGTTCTCCTCCATCAGGGAGGGACTACATCCACAGGTTCTCCTCCATCAGGGAGG
>NW_004949149.1:2677103-2680826 GCF_000317375.1 Microtus ochrogaster
ACATCCACAGGTTCTCCTCCATCAGGGAGGAACGACATCCACAGATTCTCCTCCATCAGGGAGGAACGACATCCACAGATTCTCCTCCATCAGGGAGGGACTACATCCACAGGTTCTCCTCCATCAGGGAGGGACTATATCCACAGATTCTCCACCATCAATGACCCTTCTTAAAATAAATTTTTATTTTGTTTTTGTTTTTATGAGACAGGATGCCTGTGTAGCCCTAGTAGTCCTGGATTTCATGCTGTAGACCAGGCTGGCTTCAAACCCAAAAATCCTCCTGCCTCTGCCTCCCGAGTGCTGGGACTAAAGGCGTTTGCCACCACTTCCCGACCACGTATGTTTTGTGTGTGAATCGGTTCTCTCCTTTTACCTTATGGGATTGAGGGATTGAACTCAGGTCATCAGGATTAGCAACAAGCATCCTTACCCAGTGAGCCACAGTCCAGTTATACTTCTTTCTGTACAAATAACACCTAATGCTGATAAGACCCTTCCCTTCCAAAACTTCCCCTTCCCTGGGCCTGACCGCCCCTGCCTATCTCACGGCTTACTCCTCCAGTCTCCAGAACAACCCACTCCAGAGTTATGTGCTCTTACTCATTCAGTCATTCTTTCTAGAAAACTCAAAGACACTCAGAAAGAAGTATTTCACCTTTTCTGAATTCCTTTAGCTTTCACTGTCAGCATCACTCACTTTTGTAGTCTAAGGACATCCATAAATTCCATCAGTACTCCTTATGCCCCTCTCTAGATTATAGGTATCTTAACAGCAGGGATGACTTGGGTATCCTCCACAGGACCTAGACCCAATTAGACCTACAGACAGGAAACATTCAGTATTTATGACTGCATACACTTAGAATATGAAAAATTCCTCAAACCGTCAAGTCCTGTAACTTAGTTCAGAAATTTGCTTATTGTCAAAGTGAACAAAAAGAGTCTGAATTCAAATCTCTATTTCATTTGCTTCAAAAGCAGTCTGTGAGGAAAATACAAATTAAAGTAACCGTAGCTTCAAGTCACTCCAGATCTTATGTGGAAGCCCTAATCCTATATTTAGAGACAGAGCCCTTAGGAGGCAATTAAGGTTAAAGTCATCAACATGAGGTTCTAATTCAACAGGACTGGTATCCTACTGAAAGAGCAAACACTAGCAATAAGTCATAGACAGAGCAAAGGTCACATGAGGATACAAAGAGCACGTAGCCCACTGCAGCCAGGAGGAACTCTGCCTGAAAACTTTTGTGTCTGTTGTTTAAATTGTGACCTTAGACTCCTAAGACAACTTAGGGTGTTTTGTTTTTTATACAGTGAGTACACACCTGCACTAACAAGCTGATAATCATCACAAACAAAGACTACTAAAAAATTTAAGTACCGTGCACACTTCTTAAAACTGAAAGAAGACTTGAAAATCGGAGTTCAAATAACAATAGAGTATAATAAATTCTTCATATGTAGACTACATTTAAGCAAGGCAGAAGAGAGACAGCATAGGCAGAGTTACAAGACAAGTGTCACATTAAGAAAAGGGAAAGTTCTTTGAAACGGTGGGCCAAATGCTTTTTAAATCCCTGCTACTTCTAATCTTCATTGTTCTCCTGACCACCCTGAGATGCTGATGAATACCCAAGGCTGCTAAAACTGTTCCTACAGCATCTGAGAGATGCAAGGCAAAAAAAAAAACCACTGCTAACTGGCACTTCTAACCTTTCATTTTCAACAAGGATAGTAATGAAAACGTGATGTCTGCTCAGGGTAGAATGTTCACACTTTATACACAGTTATTTAACACAGGAAGTCTATCCATTTTTATGGACAAAAAAACATGAGCTTACATGATGTGTTAAAGATGGTTTTTGTTCAATTCCTCACTATCAATTTTCCTTGAGTTCTTAGGTACTCTTTAAAAAGAATGTTATCATAAAATCCCGTATCTTATTAAACTGGCTAGTAACCGTACCGTCACAGAATGAGGATGCTAACACTTTCGTTTATGCAAAAAGCTGGAAACGTATCTTCATGGTTATGGTGAGTTATAAACACACCTTTCAGGAATGTGTTTTGGAATTTCTATGTCAAGTGACTTCATGTGTAGGAGCTTAATTCCAGTTTCCATCTTGTTTGCAGTCACAACATCACAGGCAAGCTCATACATGGTCTTGGATAACTCGCAGGCATACACTGAGTGTGCACCGGCTTTTTTAGCAAACATGCTGCAAAAGAAGAAAAATCCATTGTATCTTTTCCCAATTTCAATAAAATTATAATTCTTCAAACATGGATCTTCCTTCTGTTCTTCAATATAACTATCATTTGCTCTGCTTTTAAAAGATTAGGGCTAGCAAGATGGCTCAACAGGTAAAAACACTTGCCATTCAAGTCTGACAACCCAAGTTCAATGTCTGATACCCACAGTGGAAGGAGAAAGCTGACTCCTAAGAGTTAACTTCTGACTTTCACATTAGTACTGTGGTGCACAGGCTTGCACGTGCATGTGTACACACAAAATATGTAGACATACAACCAGGCAGGGATGGAGAACATCTTTTTTTTTAAGATCTATTTATTACATATATGATATTCTGTCTCCACATATGCCTACAGGCCAAAAGAGGGCACCATATCTCATTATAGAGAGTTGTAAGTCACCATGTGATTGCTAGGAATTAAACTCTGGACCTCTGGAAGAACAACCAGTGCTCTTGACCTCTGAACCAACTCTCCAGTCCCTGAGGGAGTATATCTTTAATCAGCACTCAAGAGGCAGAGGCAGGTAGATCTCTTTGAGTTCAAGGCCAGCCTGGTCTACAGAATGAGTTCCAGAACAACCAGAGGTACACAGAGAAATTGTCTTGAAAAACCAATATATATTTTATATATATAAATTATATTTAATATATATTAGATATGTATATTTTATATATAATCTAATTAAAAATTAATCAGCTAAGATAAGGCCAAGGATGATAGTGCATGCCTTTAATCCCTGCACTTAGGAAGTTGAAGCAGGTGGATCCCTGTGGGCTCCCGGCCAGCCTATTCTACACAGCAAGTTCCAGGACAGCCAAAGATACACAGTGAGACACTATCTCAAAAAGACTTTTAGCCTGGCAGTGGTGGCACATGCCTTTAATCCCAGCACTCGGGAGACAGAGGCAGGTGGATCTCTGTGAGTTCAAGAAAAGCTAATTCCAGGACAGCTAAGACTGTTACACAGGGAAACCCTGTCTCAAAAAAACACCAAAAAAAAAAAAAAGACTTTTAAAAATTAAGATAAAAAGAATTGGGTATGTTGGAGCACATCTTTAATTTCAGCACTTGGGAGGTAGAAGCAGGTGGATCTGTATGAGCTCAAGACCAGCCTAATCTACAGAGGGAGTTTTCGGACAGCCAGGGCTACACTGAGAAACCCTGTCTCAAAAAAGAAAAAAAAAAAAAGAAAATAGTAATAATAACAACAACATAAATAATAAATAAAAGAAAGAACTGGAATACCTTTTAAAAACAATTCAGTAAATAATGACATCCACACGGTTTTTGTTTTGTTTTTTTTTGTTTGTTTTTTCTGACAGGGTCTGTCTATATGGCATTAGCTGTCCCACAACTTTGAGACCAGGCTGGCCTCAAAGTCACAGAGCTCCTCCTGCCTCTGCCTCCCAAGTGCTGGGATTAAAGGCAGGCACCACCACACCCAGCTCAGCATCCACACAATTA
>NW_004949149.1:2681186-2684677 GCF_000317375.1 Microtus ochrogaster
GTTGCATCAAGCCGGGCATTGGTGGCATATGCCTTTAATCTTAGCACTCAGGAAGCAGAGGTGGATCTCTGTGAGTTCAAGGCCAGCCTGGTCTACAAAGTGAGTTCCAGAACAGCCAGAACTGTTACACAGAGAAACCCTGCCTCAAAAAACAAAAAGAAAAAAGAAAAGAACAGCTGCATTGTTGAAATAGAAACGGCCGCCCGCACGGTGAGCTTTATCCGAAATAATTACAGGGAAACTGTATTCTTTTAAACACTGCCTGGCCCATTAGTTCCAGCCTCTTCTTGGCTAGCTCTTACATATTGATCTAACCCATTTCTAATAATGTGTGGAGCCCACGAGGTGGCTTACCAAGGAAGATCTTAACCTGCTTCTATCTGGAGTGGGAGAATCATGGCGACTCACTGATTTGGCTTCTTTCTCCCAGCATTCTGTTCTGTTTAATCCTCCCACCTAAGGGTTGGCCTATCAAATGGGCCTAGGCAGTTTCTTTATCATAATTAACCAATGACCTTCCTCCATCACTGCATGAATACTCTAACAATATTTTGAAAAACAACTGCTATTCTTATATACCAATGTTACAATTTTGGTAGCTAACAAAACTGTTTATTCTTGTAAGTATAATAATAAAACAATAATTATAACAAACCTCAGTATTCCAGTTCCTGTGCCAATATCCAAGACACTCTTGGACCCCAAGCTCACTGCCTTCTGGATTGCTGCATTGTAAATCCTGTTCCTCTTGGTGTCATTGAGCATGATGAAGTGCCAGCGCTCCACCAGCCAGTTTGCAACACGATAGAAGTTCTCCTTTGCATCACTGAAATCAGGGTTGAGCTTCACTGCTTTATGAAAATACCCAGCCGCCTCATCTCGAAAGCCCATTCTAGAGGGGGAAAAAATGACAGAATACTTCAACTCTATGCGATTAGTTACAGTGCCTCTGTTCATGCACTGACCAAGCCTGAGAACCCTTCATCACTACCCCATACCCCAGAGCAGTCTCCTTGGCAAATTTCTCCTTCTGTGGGGATGGCACTCTCCTGACTTCTGAATTTCCATCTCAGAGATTCTGGGGGTGGGCGTGGGGGTGTCAAAGGCATTAATGTGTACTGAATATGAGCATATAAAAAATTTTAAAAGGGGGGAAATACTACCAAGTCATCTGAACGTTGCTTCTCAGACTGTGGGGAAACCTCCGACACTGTTTAAAATAGTTACTCATAGGCTGACTGCACTGCCCACGACCAGTATGTCTCACATACTATCAGAATTCAGTAGCATCCAAAACTGGTCTATACTTTGTTCACCCCATGAGCTCCTTGACCAGAGATATCCACTACTATCAAATTCTATACACGGCTGTCACAAATCAGTAATTTACAGACCACACATCCAACAGAGCAGAACAAGTAGAATCCTCACTTCTTTCTTCACAAGCACCTTTATTCGCCATCCATTCTAAAGAAACTTAATCATCACTATTCATTCCAGGCAGAGACAGATGAGACCAACTAACAAAAGGGCAATGCTATGTTAAATTATAGGCATTCATGCTTTAGTTTAAAACTGAAATATTTAAGGTCAGTACATGTTCCTTCTTTCTTACCCTGAAGATAAAGGTATCTCTTTATATTTTCTGGAACTGCATAGCACACATCACAGTAGAAAACACATGATATTAATGTGACCAAGCCTCGTCATGCTGAACCAAAATGTGTAACAAAGGAAGACTACTGCTCAATTAATTTGTCAGAACTGAAAAGAATGCATACACTCCCTTCTCCAGAGCCCTAGCGCTGCGCAGTCCTGAGTCAAGGAAGGGCCCCTTGGGAGTAGGAGACAGAACTACTAGGTTGATTATTGGGCTAGTTTGAATGTAGGGAGTGGCACTATTAGATGTGGCTTTGTTGGAGTTAAGTACAGCCTTGTTGGAGGAAGTGTGTCACTGTAGGGGTGGGCTTAAGGTCTCATGTATGTTTAAGCCATGCCCAGTATCTCAGTTCACTTCCTCTTGCTGATCAAGCCGTAGGACTCTCTGCTTCAGCAACACCATGTCTGCCTGCATACTGCCATGTCCCAGTATGATGAATGCAGACTAATCTCTGAAACTGGACACCACGGCCACAATGGAATGTTTTCCTTTAAAAGTTGTCATGGCCATGGTGGCTCTTCACGACAATAGAAACCCTAACTAAAATAATTATCAACAGCCAACAGAACCTAGATATACTTAAGAGAAATTCTGTGCGCACTAAGGTGCTTTTTAGTTCATTACTAATAACATCAGTGACCTGAGAGGATGCACGGTAGAGAAATGCATAAGAATAAACTAGAAGGAATGTATAAAATGGGACTCACTTAGTAAACTCTTCAATTTGAAATTGCAACTTGTCAATTTGGCAGAACCATGTTCTTTCCCCCATTTCTTTAAAACTTTCAAATGCAGAGGCAATGCGAACCTTTTACTGTAGTGCTGTAATTTCTCAGGAATGGGCAAGGCTTGTACTGGTGTGTACAGAGTTTACATGGCAGGCCTGACTGGTGACCTCTGAGAAGCCTACTCACAAGGCTGACCTTTGACTGGCACGTAAGCACTTGGATGGATGAAGAGCGATTCAATGTGCCTCGAGGTTTACATAAGTTACCTTCCATGCATGGGGGCGCAGCATCTAATGGGGTGGCACCAGCAGCAATGATGGCAGCTTATCCTTGATTCCACCCAGTGGAGTCTCATCAACAGAGTGCTCCCAATTTTATACTTCCCCATCAGGCTTTCTTTGGCACTCCAAAAGAAAAAATTCTAGCAAGTTCTAAAGACTTTCTGACAAGGCATCCCGTGAACCACAGCACTGCCTTTTCAAACAAGGACAGGCTCTGAGTTCCTTCAATACTTCCCCAGGGGCTAGAGAGATGGCTCAGAGGTTAAGAGCACTGCCTGCTCTTCCAAAGGTCCTGAGTTCAATTCCCAGCAACCACATGGTGGCTCACAACCATCTGTATGGGGTCTGGTGCCCTCTTCTGGCCTGCAGGCCTACACACAGACAGAACATTGTATACATAATAAATAAATAAAAAAAAATACTTCCCCAGTCTCCATGGGTCAAACCCTTAAACAATAAACTATAAAACTGCAATGGCCAGCAAGATGGCTCAGCAGATAAGAGTTCTTCCCACTAAGCATGAAAACCTTAGTTCAATCCCAAAACCAACATGGTAGAGGGAGAGAACCAACTCCCAAAAGTTGTTCTCTGACATCCATAGGCACATTACCCACACATGTGTACAAATGCGCACATATACCCAGATGTGCGCACATAAAATAAATCTAATTTTAAATTGCCAGACTACATACCACATTTACTATTCTTATATTCTTTTGAGTTCTCCTTATTACTAACTGATCACTCATTCTTTTGATCCTGCTATAGTTAATTGTTTACATTATACTTTCCCTATTTAAATCACCCTATCTATAGGCATGG
>NW_004949149.1:2685819-2687442 GCF_000317375.1 Microtus ochrogaster
TGTTCTTAGCTGCCTCTCTCCTGCCTCTGCTTTCTGCAGGTAGCTATGCATCACGAGTGTCCTTGTTCATCCTCATTCATCCCCAGTACACAACCGCATATGTGCTAATGATGTAGCATGTACACATCTACTTAGTGCCTTGTTTTCCAGCCCTCAGACTCTGGCTATCTCCACCCACCACACATAGGTCTCCAGTCATCTCATCAACCAATGTGCAAAGAACCAGAATGAAAACTCCAAGATGCACATGAATGTTGCTTCTATCTTAATAGAAATTTAACAATCTTTAAAAAGTTCAACATGTCCTCAATTGTCACACCACCTTTCCTTCACAGGATACAAAGGTATTATTCCGTCTCAAAACACAAATCACTACTTACTGCTACCCTGTCGTACAGGGTTCCTCCAAGATTAAAACATTCCATCCTTTAGGAAAGGTCCTTACAACAGAAGGTAAACAAACAACTCAAGACAGCTTCAGGAAGTCCCTGAAACTGAGCAGATTCACTACGCCTCTACCTCCCATGCACTCTCACAGCAGTGCTGAGAGTCACTCAGACAAGACAAACTGCCAGGAAGACTTTTGAGATCAGACCAGCTAGCCTGGAACAAGCAGAAACCAACCAGGCTACCAGGAGGTTTAGACCAGGGGCAGCTGGAGAGGATGCTCTCCAGTCTGTTGTGCTGCCAGCAGGCTGTGCAGAGTGCTTCAGTTTCCAGCTCTGTGAGCTGTCGTCCATGCTGGGGTGGGCTTTGACGATACACCTGTCTTTAAGCTATTTCTGTCCCTGTAAGTAACCCCAATAAAACTCAATGGTTCACTTAGTCTTTCATGGTATCTAATTGGTGTAGGAGGTTCTTCTTTCTATGTGTTGCTTTCATTGGTCAAATAAAGAAACTGCCTTGGCCTTTTGATAGGGCATAAACTTAGGTAGGTGGGAAAGACAGAACTGGATGCTGGGAGAAAGAAGGCAGGCAGGGAGAGCTGCCATGAAGTTGCCAGAGTCAGACATGCTGAATCTTTCCCAGTAAGCCACAACCTTGTGGTTCTACACAGATTATGAGAAATGGGTTGAATCAAGATGTAAGAATTAGCCAAGAAGAGGCTAGATATAATGGGTCAGGCAGTGTTTAAATGAATACAGTTTCTGTGTAATTATTTCAGGGGTTAAGCTAGCCGGGCGGGACAGAACAAAGGATCCCGTGCTCCTCATACAACATCTAACTTTGGTCTGTCAGAGGATCCCTACCTGGGTGAGTAGACATGTATGCTATGTTCCCCCAAGTTTGGTCACAACACATCCTACTCTACTATCTTTAAATCTGCTGCTTTCTGACGAGCTCTACTGCTCCAACCTAACCAGGCCCTCAATCACTTGGTAAAGCGCAGCGACTGCCTTCTCACTGCCCACCCAGCTCCAGTCTCATCTTCCTGCAGCTGTTTTCCATGATACTGCTCTATGGAGAAAAGGCAGGCTCTGACATCCCACATACAAACTTTACACATAAGAGTTAATATCGGAATTATAACAGTTTACTAGAAAAACAAAGATAATGAAGGAGATCCTATTATATGGTAGATACTCTGGATATCTAGATATTATATAAATGGATCAAGAGTTT
>NW_004949149.1:2688805-2690584 GCF_000317375.1 Microtus ochrogaster
CACATTAGGACAAATCCACCAACTGAGCTATGTCTCCAGTCATATAGTCAAATTTCACATAGTTTTTCTGTGCTAGCCGTGGAACCCAGAGCATCATACTCAGAGCTGTGGTATAGGCCTATTCCCCAAGTCAAACAAATGCCATCTTGGAAGGAAGTTTAGCTGTGCCCACTTGCCAAGATCATACCAGATGGACTTGTTGACTGTTTAAATCTCTCCCAGAAAGGTAGGCTGGGTCATGAGACCCTCACCTGAGTATCCCGCTGTTCATACCACCTGTTGTGTGCAACGCTGCCCTGACTGCATAGCCTCAAGTAGAATCTAGAGCTGTGGTTTGAGAATCCTCAAACTTTAATTAATGTTGTATTATTGCTGTGACCCTTTAATACAGTTCTTCCTGGTAGAATGACCCCAATCATAAAATTACTTTGTTGCTACTTCATAACTGTAATTTTGCTATTTTATGAATCATAATGTAAACATGTGATATGCAAGATGTGTGGCCCAAAGGAGCCACAACCCATAGGTTAAGAACCTCTGGTCTCCAGTATATAACCAGGGAAGACAGTGGGAGGTGGCGGGGAGAGAGAAGCCGTGCAGCTAGGAGAAAGCTATCATTCCTGCAGGTAAAGGCTTTCCAGTGCAGCCTTCTGTAGGGGAGCACCCACATTGCAGTAAGTAACCCCTCCGCTGTGCTCTGTAAGTAAGCCCAGTGAATTCACTGCTTCCCCGGAGACCTCAGTTTGTTGTTGGGATCTTAGGAGAAAGGGCAGATACACTTTATGTCTTCCCCGGGATAAGAATTCTACCAACATAAGCACTCTGCCATGTTCTACACTCACACCAACTATTTATCTTGTCCATTCACAGAAGTAGCAGCTAGAGCTGAGCCAAGAGTAATCGTCTTGATGAGACTGCTTTCTACACGAGAGAGCAAGCTACCTAGAATACTATGTAACAGATCCTGAAATTTCTGTGAATTACAAGCACCCAATGTTACTGCCATCTAGTGGACATAGGACAGACCACGCTGCTAAACAAGAAGGAAGACTGTGGCCTGCAAAATGTCAACAGGGTCAGATTGAGAAATGCCGGGATGAACACAGCAAGAAGGTCCACAGCTTAAACTGAATGTGCAATTCAACTGCTTTGTGAAACTGAGATTCTAACACATGAAAGTGTACAGTTGTTCAGCAGGGTAATTGCTGCACATGAGACGGACCATCAGATAAAGAGTCCCTTAGGGTTGCACAATTTATCCAACTCCGGATGAACAGTATTCCTTGTACACATGATAATTTCCTAGTACACATGATAATACAAAGCCTTCAAGGCAGGGCTAATTAAATTACATACTGGAGGAGAGAAGGGACTACCTAGTGGCATTGGCATTTAAAGGACATTTGGATTTTCTTTTTCTTTATGGTTTTTTTCGAGACAGGGTTTCTCTGTGGGATAGTTCTGACTGTCCTGGGACTCATTCTAGACCAGGCTGATCTCGAACTCACATAGATTCATCTGCATCTACCTCCCGAGTGCTGGGATTAAAGGCGTGCGCCACCATTGCCCGGCGGCCTTTGGAATCTTAAGAGAGGTAGAAATTTTCAAACAGATGTGAGACAACTTTTGACTTGTTACTAAAACCTGGCTGTACCGAGTTGGGCTGCAGGAGGCCCAGGAGGGAATCGACTTCCATAGTAGTTAAGGTGTCTCAGTCTCTGTGTCATCTCTCTCTCTCTCTCTCTCTTTCTCTCTCTCTCTCTCTCTCTCTCTCTCTCT
>NW_004949149.1:2693598-2694334 GCF_000317375.1 Microtus ochrogaster
AAAAAAAAAAAAAACACGTGAGGCGAAACTTTGGGTTATGCTCGAAAAAGAAAAAGTAGTCTCCGCGAAGTGCGTCAAGGTCACACAAGTCCGTGGGATGGTACAGCTGAATCCGGATTTCCTGGTGACCTGTTACATTGACACAGAAGACTGTGTCGCATGGGGCCTCTTAGATAGAAGTCCAAAAGTTTTTAAAGATCTACAGGAATTACACCGTTAGCTAATTTTGTTGCCATTTTCAAGAGATTAGTAGTGTGTAGAGTGGTTAATAAGAAATGGAGGATAGAGTATTTTGGACATCAAACAAAAAATTCTCTGGTTCTAAAGTCAACCTTTGTGTGCCTTTTCGCTTTCTCTTGTGACTTATTCTCTGACCCACCCTTGTAAGCACATACCTATGTACATCCTAATTTAAGGACATAAAAAAATTTTAAAACTTTGCAGCATCAAGAGTTAGCTGGAAACAGGAAACTTTTCAAAAGTGCAAACCAACTGTCCCGGCAGCTAGCCCCCTGTGACACCCACTTTGTGGTCTAGACAGAAGCAGGCTTAATGGCTGGGGGGGAGCATGCACAGAGCATAAGAAGCCTCTTAAAGCAGGAAGGGGGGTATACTGAAGTGGTCCATACCCTGCGTTTAGCAAGACCAACTCTCTTGACCCTAAGTGAACCTGGCTTGCGGTTTTTGCCTATATATGTCAACCCCAAATGAGAAATGGGAGCTCTCCCCACTGTGC
>NW_004949149.1:2695336-2696786 GCF_000317375.1 Microtus ochrogaster
CTGTAAGCCAAACCCAAACTGGAAGCAGTCTTGTTCCCGAAAACAGCTGGAACATTCCAGAGAATTCCAGACACACTCTCACAGTTTCTGTCTCATTCCTTTACGTGCAACTAATTCAAGTCAAACAGTAGAGAAACTCCCTATCAGAACGTATGGTAAGGGACAAAGGTAAATAAATTCTACTGAAAAAAAAAACTTTCTTAGGAGATGACACATACTTACTTTGTATGAGACAGGGTTTCTCTGTATAGCCCTGACTGTCCTAGAAATCACTTTGTAGACCAGGCTGGCCTCGAACTCCTGAGTGCTGAGATCAAAGGTGTGTGCTCACCACACCCAACTTGTAATTGCTCTTTAAACGTTTTTAGCAATTAAAAAGAAAGAAAAGAGATGAGAAGATGTGTAGCTCACCAATAGAGCACCTGGCTGAAATCCACCAATAAAGAGTTTAGATGTGACTTGTATCTCAACAAGTTGGAGAGTATCCTTTCCAGGTGCCTCAGTTGGTCTAAACCTCTTTTAGGCAGTTAGCTGGTCTGGTCTTGGGGTCTTCTTTGTAGATTGGCTTGTCTAAAAGTAACTCTTAGCACTCTTTATTGTTCATACTTGAAAGGGCAGGGCCTAGTAAATTTGGTCAGTTTTACGGACTTCCTGAGCTATTTTGTGATGTGAGAAGGTCATATGTCTATCTGTTGCTTTCATTGGTTAGCCAATAAAGAAAACTGCTTGGCCTGATAGGGCAGAATTTAGATAGGTGGAGTAGACAGAACAGAATGCTGGGAAGAAGGGAAGTGAGCCAGACACCATGGAGCCAGCCACCAGGTCGGACATGCTGAATCTTTCCTGGTAAGCCACCACCTCATGGTGCTATACAGATTATTAGAAGTATGTTAAGCAAGATGTGAGAATTAGCCAATAAGAGGCTAGAACTAATGGGCCAGGCAGTGTTTAAAAGAATACAATTTTTGTGTTGTTATTTCAGGTATAAAGCTAGCCAGGCGGCCGGGAGCCGAGCGGGATGAAAAGCAGGCCCGCAGCTCCTTCTACAATTTTGAGTTGATTCCTTCTTAGATTAAGGAGCTTTCCTGAAGGATGGACTGTTTTAATCTCTGAGGAAACTGCTACACACCACCACTGTAATAGGAATCTCCTGTGACTGAAGTTGGGAGCAGCCTAATATATGGATATAAATAAAAATATTTAGAAGGCAGTTTAACAATATGACCATTTAGAAAACCATCAACAGGACCTCCCCTAGGGCCTATGACCTCATTAGCCAAGTATTTTGAGCATGTTCATACTACCAGGCATGAATTCCTCCTATAGAACAGACCTGAAACCAAATTAAGAGACTATTATTGCACCAGTAGGCACATCATGGCTAGAAGGTAAGTAGTGTAGCATGCAGGGTCAAGGGCTGAATAAGACTACTGATGTAGCCCCCCCCCCC
>NW_004949149.1:2697056-2697647 GCF_000317375.1 Microtus ochrogaster
AGTCACCAGAGAGTTTCGTGCTCAATTTAAGACTTGTTTTATTGAGCTCTACATTTTTCTCTGCTCTCCTCCCTGCCTCTCCCCTCCCCTTCAACTCTCTAAGATTTATTTTTGTGTTCTTCAGCCAAAATAATTGGTGTCTTCAGCAGTGGGGTCTTACCATCTAGTTATGATAGACAATCAAAAGAAATATCCAAAACCTGTATTGTATTGGGATTTGTCTAGGGCCTCTCTGGCCAGTAACTTACAGGAGAATCTCTGTGAGTTCAAAGTCAGCCTGGTCTACATATCTAATTCCAGTCCAGCCAAAGCTGGCCTACAAGTCATGAATCCCTTTAATCTGCTTTTATCATGGAAAGTTTTTATTTCTCCTTCAATCTTTTTTCCTTTTATTGAAAACAAATATTTTTCTCACATGATATATCCTAGTTATGGTTTTCCTCCCTTGTATTCCTGCCAGTTTCTCTGTTGCATAAACTGGACACAGAGAACCCGCAGGGAGAGGACTGCTGAACTTGCCTAAAGGTGAGTTGATCTTTTGGGGTTCCTGATTCATGAGAGTCTGCGAGACATTCTGCAGGACACAGCAGA
>NW_004949149.1:2727606-2731027 GCF_000317375.1 Microtus ochrogaster
TGTTCTCCTTGACTTGTGGGTTTGTTCACCACCACTAATTATATCCTTACAGATCATTTCCCATTTTGTAGACATCAATGAAAGCCCATCAATATGGCTGAGTATTCCTTTTAAAACCCATCACACGGAAACCTGATAATTAGATGGAGAAGAGCCACTCGACATGGTGAAGAGAAAAAAGCAGTCACTTGTCCCCTAGCCCACAGCCATCCAGACGTATCCAAATATCGTTTATTTTAGAGAAGTTTGATGAATTACATCACTGCCATGATTACTTTTAGTCAGCTTGATGAAATTCATAATTGCCATAGAAACAACCCCTGGCTTATCTGTGAGGATTCTCAGCCAATCAGGGTCAAGTCAGCTGAGGTGGGAAGATGCAGATGTGGCTGACATCATCCATGGGCTGTGGTCCTGGACTGGGGTGGGGGAAGTGGTGGGATGTGGCATCATTTTTTTCTGTTTCCTGACTGTGGATGCAGTGTGACCAGCTGCCTCAGGCTCCCACCCCTATGACTTACTTCCCCAACGCGGTGGACTGTGCTCTCTCTCTCCATATGCATTCCCCACCAAGGTGGACTGTGTCCTCCATTGTGAGCTATGATAAAGCCCCTCAAGCTCCCGCCTCCATGCCTTCACCACTGCAGTGGACCATACCCTCTCCCTCCCTGCCTTCCCCACTGCGGTGAACTGTGTTCTCTCTCTCCCTGCCTTCCCCACCATGGTGGCCCTTGCTCTCTCCCTCCCTGCCTTCCCCACCACAGTGGACTGTGCTCTCTCTCTCCCTGCCTTCCCCACCACGGTGAACTGTGTCCTCTCTCTCCCTGCCTTCCCCACCATGGTGGACCGTGCTCTCTCTCTCCCTGTCTTCCCCACCACAGTGGACCGTGCTCTCTCTCTCCACATGCAGTTTCCACCGTGATGGACCGTGTCCTCCACTGTGAGCTACAATAAAGCCCCTCAAGTTGTCACCGCAGTGAGAAAATAGCGAATACATTGGCAATAGCGACCACTTTCATAAAAATCCCCGAGACTGTGATGAGGCAAGATGATGAGGCTGGTACTGAAGCCTGCAGCTGTGTTCACAGCTGTACACTGGGAAAACAGACTGTGAAGGCACCATCAATTGTCACTAATAAATACAGCCTATTAGGTGGCCCTGTTAGCATGTATGGGCCACTCTAGGCTGCACTTGGCACAGAGTACACAGAGAGAGAAGCCCCAGGAAGGGCTGATGTTTGTGACACTAACACAAAATGTATCTAAAGAGTCGGGTTTCAAGGAAAAATCAGGCTTTCTATACTTCCATGGGGCCACTCTGTAGTGACGGGATGCAGGCAGGCCTGATTTTCATCCTGCCTGGCTCTTGCACAGCTAGCTTTACACTCAAAATAATAACACAAAATTATATTCATTTAAACACTGCCTGGCCCATTAATCTAGCCTCTTACTGGCTAACTCTCACATCTTGATTAACCCATTTCTATTAATGTGTGTAGCACCACGAGGTGGTGGCTTACCGGGAAGATTCTAACCTACATCCATCTTGGGCCAGAGCTTCATCGTGTCTGCCTGAGGCTCCTGCCTCATTGCCTTCTTCCTCCCAGCATTCTGTTCTGTCTTCCCCACCTACCTATGTTCTGACCTATCAGGCCAAGCAGTTTTCTTTATTAATTAACCAATGAAACAACAGATAAGACAGATGACCCTCCTCCATCACCACTCAATCTCAAATACTCATTAGAATGACACTGTCTACCCTAAACCCCATAGCCAAATGCCTAACAGTCCTGTTTCTAAAGCAATACAATCCATATTGTGTGGAGGAGGGCAGGAGCTAGGGCATTGGCACAGGACTCCCCCAGGCTTTCTGAAGAGGGTGGGAGCATCTATGTCCTAACTGAAGCCATTGTGCCCCTCTTGATATTCAGAGGATTTTTGAGAGGTCAGTGAATTTCATGTGTGTGTGTGTTGGGGGAGGGAATAAGAAGGACAGTTACATGACAACTTTCTTCTCCAGGCAGAGAACATGTAAACGCCAACATACTAATCAAATCCCCTTGAGAGACCAACTGGAGATCTTGGGTGAAGGGGTGTGAAGAGTGTGGTCTGGTATTAATTCTAGTGAACTGGACTTAATTTTCTACTTTGGGAGGCAGCACATAATAGTCATTGTTTAACATCATTCCACTTCTGCCTCAAAAATCTCCACAAAAGAAACCTTATGTGGAATTTATGTACTCCGTGTTCTGCCAAAGTCCTAAAAAAGCTAGCATGGGCGTTGGTGAGTGGTAGAGGGCCCTGCTTATCTGAAGGATCTCTGCTCACAACCTGGACCACATGGGAGGAGCCAAGAACCTGGTCAGATACTGTCCCAAACAAATCACAGCACTGATACTGACAATACTAGAATCCACAAAGGAGTAGAAATACCTTGGCCCATTCCTCAAGAGAGAGCGAGGCTGAAAACTTACTGAGTTAGTGAGGCACACCCACAGAATAAGAACTAGGTCATATCAGTTTAGGAATCTTCCACTGGCCAGGTAGGTGACTTCTGGGGTCACCCACTCTTTCATCTTGAACTTGTGCTTCTATTTTACAAAATGAATGTGGTGGGTTTAATTAGGGAGTGTGCATTTTAACCTTTGCCAAAGCGCAGCGTCTCATCTGCAGAGCCTCAAGAAGACTAAGTGGTGCTAAGAGACAGACACTGTGTCACTCCACAGTTGGTGGTTTCAGCAGAATGGGAAAGGTTGCCAAATTTATGACTTTTTATAGAGAAACTAGAAATGAGGAATTTTTGTATAAAGCCTGAATGTTCCAAACTAATTCAGTTTCTAAAGCACTCAACTGCCCAAACAAACATAAAAACAAAAACCTGAGGGTGTGATATGACCCAGGGCTTGTGTTTCTCCCTCAGGCAGCCAGCTAAGTTTAATCCATTTCTAAAGCCCTTTTCCATCTTTGAAGAGAAATTAAAGAAAGTGTCTGACAAATGACATGGTTTCTTCTATCTAAGATCTGTTTCTCCCTTTGCAGCGTGTTTGGGAATGAACTCCATGTAATTGCCTTCTGCCCTGCAGACATGGCTTCCTCCCCTTCCCACTGAAGTTATGCAGCACTGCAAGTGAGCATCTCCAGAACGCAAGCACAGAAGGCTCACCTGGACTGCATTCCTCACAGAGGTGGAGCAAGTGAACTGTTAACAGCATCACATATTGCAAGTCAGTCTCTCTGGTTCCCACCTGTTTCTAATTTCCCACCTCTCCACTAGATACTCCCTTCCCACCCCCCACCCCATTTCCTCCTTTCCTTCTACTTCCCAAATGTGTGTGTTCCCCAGCCTCAGTTCCTAGCACTCATTGTTTTCTCACCCAGTGAGCTCATCTGTACCTGCAGCTGCAAACACCCTAGATTCACG
>NW_004949149.1:2732585-2734132 GCF_000317375.1 Microtus ochrogaster
TTTGATGTCTGCCTTCTCCATTGTTCTCCTGTACGAATGTTGTTATGAATCAAGCATTTGTGGTGTGAAAGTTGAGGTTTAAGATTTCCTATGCATTAGGAACTGTCTTCTGGCTCTTTCTTCCTTTCTCACTGACAGTGTATGGCCTATACACTGGAAGTGTTTGCACTTCCACATACATTTTAAAGACAGTTTGTCACCTACTTATCACAAAAAAATTCACTTCAGTGTTTGATTAATTTCAAACCATCGAATATTAAACTGTGTAGTAGTTTGAATGTACGCGACCCCCATAAATTCATAGAAAGTGGCTTGGAGGTATTGTTATTGGAGACTGCTTGTTTGTTCCTGGCTGCTCAGCTCCAAAATAGCAACATAAAACTGCATTAATTAAATCACTGCTTGCCCCATTAGCTCTAGCTTCTTATTGGCTAACTCTTACACCTTAATTTAACCCATTCCCATTGTTTTATATTTTACCAGAGGCTTGGGGCCTATCAACAAAGTTTCAACTGAAAACTTGCATCTTTATCCTCTGGTGGTTCCATAGCCTCTCTCTGACACCACCTCCTTTCTCCCAGCGTTCAGTTTAGTTTTCCCTGCCTACCTTTATTCCTTTGCACACGCCTAAGACAGTTTCTTTGTTAGCCAACGGTATTCACAGCATACAGAGGGGAACCCCAAACTAAGGTATGGTCTTTTTGGAGAAAATGTGTCACTGTGGAGGTGGACTTTGAAGTCTCATGTATTCTCAAACCATGCCTAGTGTTTCAGCTTACTTCCTGTTATCAGTTTATCAAGATGTAGAACTCTCAGTTCCTTCGCCAACATCATGCTTGCCTGCATGTCCCACCCTGATGATAATGAAGTAAATCTCTGAAACTAAGCCAGCCCCAATTAAATGTTTTTTTTATAAGAGATGCCTTGGTCTTGGTGTTTCTTCACAGCAATAAGACATAAGTCGACACCAGGCACTGCAGTATTTCTGTGATAGGCCTGACCATGCTTTTGTTTGAAGGAATACGGACTTCGGGACTATGGACTTAAAGCAGTTGAATGTTTCAAGTGGGGCTTAATTGGCCATCCTAGTAGGATCATGGAAGACAGTGATGATAAGGTGATTTAAATTGGGGGGCCTCTGGTTTCAGAGGAGAAGAATGTTAGTATGTTTCATAGAGATCATTCTTGTGACATTTTGGTAAAGAATGTGGTTGCTTTTGTTGTCTTAAGAGTCTATCTGAGGTTAAAATAAGGAACTTTGGTTTAATTCCATTGACAGAGGAAGTATTGAAATAGCCTTGTATAGACTCTGTTGTGTGGTTATTAGTGCTAACTCTAATGAAGATTTATAATGAAAAAGAATAATCTGAGAAATGAAAAATACAAAATATAAAATTTGAGGAGAAAAGGAGCACCAGGAAGTGGAATAAATGTTTAGTTTAAGGAAGTAAACAATTAAAAATGGAATAAAGGGAGTGGTGACCCCAGGGCAAGGTGCCATCCAGTTAAGTTTCCAACTTGTGAAAAGGAATAAAAGGAAAGCTTAG
>NW_004949149.1:2736184-2736495 GCF_000317375.1 Microtus ochrogaster
TGCCAACAATAACTCAGGCATCTAACGACCCTTCACCAGCAAAGAAGGGAGACATACAAACTCAACTACCAAAAACAATAAGAATAACCAGAGTAAACAATCACTGTTCATTAATATCACTTAATATTAATGGGCTCAATTCACCTATAAAAAGACACAGGCTAAGAGATTGGATACGAAAACAGGATCCAACAGTCTGCTGTTTGCAAGAAACATCTCAATCACAAAGACAGGCATCTACTCAGAGTAAAGGGTTGGGAAAAGGTGTTTCAAGCAAATGGTCCTAAGAAAAAAGCAGGTGTGGCCATACT
>NW_004949149.1:2743270-2743845 GCF_000317375.1 Microtus ochrogaster
GGTCTATGTGAAGCATATACCATGGTACACAGTGTGGTCCCTAAGCCACCAGCAGCAGCAAGAGAGCTGAACAAACATGGATTACTATGATATAGTATGACATAACAATAAAACATGAAATAATACTTGAATGTTGGCAACTTTGCAAGGCAAGAGCATCATATCTGAGACAGGCCTTTTACTGGCAAGGTGGCAAGTTTCAAGTCCCCCCACAGGAACACAGAAAGATGTAAAAGTTAAGAATTAGCAAATGGGAACTATAGCAATCTCAATTATCAGGGTCAAAGAAAAACTCCACTTTCCCAAATTCTGATCACTGTTTGAAGGGACAAATGTGTATCTGTCGTACCAACAAACCTCTGGGGTCAGCTTAAAGTCAAAGCTTTCTGAGAAAAACCTAATATTCATTCCCAAAGTGTTGAGAACTTCTGTCAAGCACTCTTTCAGGTTTTGAGGGTTTAGTAATAAACAAAATCAGAATGCCTATGTTTGATAATGCCTCTATTCTGTGATAAGAAACATGACCCCAAAGGCCATGCTTGGATGCAAAGGAAAAGGAGCCCAGCAATGATAAC
>NW_004949149.1:2744482-2745054 GCF_000317375.1 Microtus ochrogaster
TGGAAGAGCAGCCAGTGCTCTTAACCACTGAGCCATCTCTACAGCCCCCATGATAATTTATAATAGTGAAAATATAGGTAAACAAAATTACATAAAATTCTACTTGGCTTCCAATTTAAAAACTTCAATTAATAAGGTCACTACTATAAGGCTCTAAGTCTTTCACCAAGTATCCCCTGTCTATGACCAACAAAGCAGCAAGAAGATGCCAGAGTGTCTGGGAGGATGAGTACAGGGAGGCGGTGAGTGAAGGGGTCTCCAACAAACAAAACCTCTACTGTCTCAGCTCTAATTCTAGGAAGCTCTAGCAACTTAAGTTTGTGGTTTTTAGGAGTTTCAGAATTTGACCACAAGAAGGTGATGTTGTCTTGGGGCAGGTATTAAACCGTATCCTATAGAGTTTATCTACTCAAGGGAGATGGCTGAGTGGGAAAAATAAAATCATGGTATAAGGACCTGAGTTCAAATTTTCAGACTCCACATAAAAGTCTGATGTGTCTCACAAGTGGGGCATTCTGTGATTCCAGTGTTTGCGTTCTGCAATTCTAGTATTCCTACCAGGAAACAGCAGG
>NW_004949149.1:2745534-2747633 GCF_000317375.1 Microtus ochrogaster
ATGCACACACACATTGTATACATTTGTAGCCATACAGGAGCACACATTATCAGGTATACACAGTATACACATGTGCGCGCACACATACACACAGCACAAGGGTCAGTTTGCTAAGCCAAAGGCCTTAGTGGACACTAGGTGTGACTTCATATACACAAAAACATGACTGGGTTATCAAAGTCTTCTGAATACTGAAAACAAGACTTCCTATCCCGGGAACAGGGTTGAACCAAAAGAAAGTTCTGTTAGCAAAAGAGTCTGGACAGAGGGGCATAGCACAGGCAGCAAAGGAGAGCCTCTGGCATCTGCGACCCTGTGCTGTGTTCCGGACAGTCACCAGCCCACTGACAGTGCTCCCAGCAGTCGCCCATCCACTTCCTCAACCTCTCTCGAGTTTCAGTCCAAAGCCAAGTGTTTGGTTCCTCCTCATTCCAGCCCCTCTTCCGTGCCTGCAAGGAAGTCCTGGGAATGATCCTTGGGCGGATGTAGTGTGGGTCACTTCACCAAATCCCAAACCTATTCATTCCTTCATACTCAGTAGCATATGAGTAGTTTCCAGACAGTGTCAAACCCACATGAATTCTGTTAACCTGATGGGTAAATAAGATAAGAGTAACCTCCTTTACCTCACCATTGCCACTCTCTCCACATAGGAGCACAGACCGAAAAATTCAAGAGCTGGATGACAGCAAAGTTAGTCTAAATTATCTCTCCTGGGACACAGATTTCTCAGAAATAAAATAAATACTAAGATATAATGAAGAGCTTCCATTTTCATAAGACCTACTGTATGACTTGTTTTTGAATAGTGTTTAATTCCACAATTGAAAATAACACTGAAATCTATCAAAATATTTTCAGTAAAATAAGAAATTCCGACCTGGGTATTGTTAGATGGCTGCCTT
The DNA here is from genome assembly GCF_000317375.1 of Microtus ochrogaster. Lineage (NCBI taxonomy): Eukaryota > Metazoa > Chordata > Mammalia > Rodentia > Cricetidae > Microtus > Microtus ochrogaster. The sequence continues at coordinate 2,746,440 of NW_004949149.1, forward strand.
GAAGTAGCTGAATTATTTAAAATAGCCTTAGCACAGTCTTTCGTGAAGTATGCATGCTTTTGCAAGTTTAATACATTTATTTATAAGTTAGCATTTTAAAAGTTAGTGTGTGCATGCAATGCATCTATCTCTAAATATTTATGAGTGTACTTCACCATTAAGCAGGGAGATAGGAATGGAAGACCATTGAAAAACACTCTAAATACTGAGATCGCTTTCAAATGGGAGGAGAAGACTCTAGGTATCCTAACTGCTGACTGCAGTTCAAAGGTCCGCTGGTTTCAGGTCAGCATTTCCAATTAAGAAACCTTTCCATCATTAATCTACTGAGTTATAAAGGCTTTTAGGAAACAGGCCAATCCACAGAGGTGGGTAGACTAGCACAAAGGACAGAGATCTTAGGATTCTTGAGCATCTGGGTCAGAGAGAAAATTCTCAGAAAGCTCTTTCTTCAGTCTACCCTTGTAGTGAAGAGAAAAGCTGCTTTCATAGCTCTGTGTTTGGAAAGGTATTAGGGAAAGAACGGTTGGAAAGGAGAAGGTAGACTTCCCAAGCTTGTGCATTCTTATGGGGAAGTGATGAGCGTTCATCTGCCCCAATGGTTGATTGTTCCTTCTATGGCCACAGCTGCCAGACATAGGTACCAGCCTCTGGATTTCCTCTTTATCCATGACCCGTGGACTGAAAATAAATTTCCCTTAAGAGCTGATAGATATTCCTTAAGGAATATGATCTTGTAACAATTTCTTGCAACTTTCTACCTTAATAAATGAGGGGGGCATCAACATAGTAAAACAAACATACAAACTAAAGCAGACTTTCTATTCCTGGAAATGCAGAAGACAGAAGACAGCAAAATATGAACAATCCCCAAAGAAAGGGTAGATGAGGCGGAGTAAATGTTTCCAGTGCGATTTCTGTTACATTATTACATAATTTAAAACTCCAGCTGGTAAGAGTGCTAGCTTTCACATGTTACTTTTTTCTGCTTTTAATCCAAGAGTCATGGGAATATCTAATTTCTTGTGTACTTACAGCTCACTTTCAAGTGATTCCCACTGCTAGAGACTTGATGTGGAAAGTTGATCCTGTTCATAATAAAATTCTGAAATGTTCTTTTACTCGTTCCTATGTTGAAAAGGCACAGACAGCCTCAGGACTCTCTCCTTTTGAATTTTTAAATCAAATTGATTT
>NW_004949149.1:2747791-2754918 GCF_000317375.1 Microtus ochrogaster
GGGAATTGAACTCAGGACCTTTGGAAGAGCAGGCAATGCTCTTAACCTCTGAGCCATCTCTCCAGCCCAATCAAATTGATTTTTAACTTATAGACAAACAGGCAAAATATAAACATATTATGTATCTGCCACATGATGTTTCGGCCTGTACTTAGTATTGCAGAATGTTTAAAATCAGATTAAGTGTATATCTCTCCTCTAGTGTTCAGCATTTCTTTGTGATAAAAGATATTGACAAATCTTTTCTTCTAGCTTTTGGAAATACACAGTCATTGTTGCTGTCTCTAAGAGAATATCTCTTTAAAGAAAAAAAGCTATAAATTCTAGCTGTGTACACTCTTATTGTATGTGCATCAGGTGTGATCAGGAGCATAGGTAAACACATTATTGAGAAGCTCGGAGTTACCAATATTGACTCCTAGTTGTATTAAGGAAAAGATTTAAAAACATCTCCCTTCAGGGTAATTTTTACCAAAAGTGAGCCCAAATTTGACTCCCTACTTCTCTCTCCCTGTGTAAGCACTCTTGTGTGGTGCTGAATCTGTGCCTGTCTGAAGATTGTCTTGGAAATCAGTCTGTCCCTATGTGTGTGTGCATGAGTGTGTGTGTGTGTGTGTATGTGTGTGTGTGTGTGTGTGAGTGTGCATGTTTGTGGATCCCTAACAAAGCGCTGTGCTCACTCTTTTATTGAACAGAACAGAAAGTGTCACCTGGGAAAAGGATGAAGAACACTTTTCAGGAATCTATACCAGAGTCTTACAAGTGATTTAGTACTACCCTAACCGACCCAGAAAACATGCAAATGGTATCAGCCAATTTCAACATTTATGTCAGACACTCATTTTGTAAAATAGTTTTCTTTCTATATTGGCTGTTTCCAGAATTTATTACTATAACATATATACACATATGCATTACTCAGGGTGGGGGGCATGGAAGAGTACATAACTTAAGACTTCAGCCATGCATTAGGTTGCAAAAGCCGAGAACGTGAGAAGTCCAAGGCAGTAAGGTTGGCTGCTCCACCGTTCTCCTAACTGCAGATAAAACGGACAGGCTAAGTACACAGTAGGACAACTGTCTTAAGTATTAAGTGACTTCAAAGTTCATTATTAACTCTGGCCATGAGGTCCAGCAGAAGTTCCAGTCTCTTGGGATGTAAAATGTAATGTATTGCTGTATTCAGGTACGCGTGGAAGCCAGATGTTGGATTCTGTAGATCTGGAGTGACAGGCAGTGATGAGCTGCCATGTTGGCGCTGGGAACTGAACGGAGGCCCTCTGAAAGAACATGCACCTTTGATCACTAAGCTACCCCTTCTGCCCCTCTAGTTTTACTTTTGAATTAACATAAAAAATAATGTCCCAGACACACACTGCTTGTTATTCTTATGTTCTCTTTGTTTTTCTAAGTATGCCTGTTGTGATCCAGCTGCCCTCACTCCCCCTGACTGACAATGGAACTTCCTTGTGGTCGTAATTGACAAGGATGTTTATGTTCTTTCTGGCTGGTGGGTCTCCACAAAAGGAGTAGAGATATAAAAGGTTGCTGGGCAAAATAAAGGTTGCTGTTCTTCCACCTGAAAAGAAGCTTCCATGTCTCAATCCCGGCACCCCACCCCCAGTCTCGGCTATCCAGGCTGCGCTGGCTGCAGCATATGCCCTTTACCATATTATAATTGCATACATACAATATTGTAATGTCTCACATATCTTCAATGTAAGGTTACGTTTATAGTCATAATTTTTATTAAAATAATATTCTACTCCTTGTGAATTTTCTAGTTTGGAGCTATATGCTATCATAAAATGTTAATCTTTTAAAAAAACATCTTTATGTATTTTCTGGCATTTTCTGGATCCAGCAGTGAGACCTGAAATTAATGTTTAAGAGAGACAACTTGTACCAATCGATCACTTCCAACTACGTAAACTTAGTTTCTTTCTCCCATGTAATTAGCTTCATGGGAAGTTCCAAGATGCTATTACCCTGACCAGCTTTCCCCAGTATTTTGGGAATTATTGCAAAAAATGACAGGCCATCCAACAAGGAATACACAAGAGAAGCATAACAGAAAAGCTGAAAGGGCAAGTCCTACACCAGCTTGTGAATTACACCCCAGCAACACGGTGACACTCCTCCCTGTGTCCCAAGTTCACTGCTGTTGGTGGGCTCGGCCTCACTGAGGAACTCCCTGAATGCACGGAGTCTAGACAGTTCCATTGGGGTGTGTTGTCCATCCTCTTGGCACACTGGTCTCTGAATCCGAGAACTGGGTGAAAACTTCTCATTCCAGGATTCCTTCCTGCTGCCGGTCTCCACCACCAACACCAGGTGCCTGCACCACCCTCCCCCGTCTGCCAAGGTTGCTGCCTTTTGTGAATAGTTAGGTCACACTGTCATTGCTCTCTAAAAGTGGGGAACAAGGCTTGAGAGTCAATGGAAACTGGCTTTCTTTCCCTCAGCTTTTCACAGTATTTACTAGAGAGACAGACACAGTTCCTGGCCCCACAGGGCTCCCTCTTTGCATGGACTTGTTTTTTTCTGCCCACTCAGATAATTTGGACTCACACATCCTAAGTAGTGTATTCTTGTACCAGAGTAGTGTAGATACCAAATAATGAAATAATGAAAAGCTATCTCCCAGTTTGAACAGACACCAGAAATAAAGACAACAGTTTCATGGCAATCCAAGATACTGATGTTTATGAATTTTCCTTTATTTTGGTTTAGAATAAACAAATAAGATTTAGTGCAGCCTTACAGTTATTTCTTAGAGCAACACACAGTAGTAATAACATGTTCACTAAATGGCTGACCTTCTACATGCATGCCTTTATTTAGCCTTAACAATTCCAAATACCAGGTACCACGGCCCTCATGAACTTAGAAACAAAGTCAGCACTGGGGCCAGCAAGATGGCTCAGCGGGCAAAGGAACTTGCCACGAAGACTGATGATCTGAGCTCAATCATTGGGGCCCACGTGACGGAAGGAGAAAACAGAGTCTCTCAAAGCGTCCTCTGGCGTCCACACATGTATTGTGTGCGTATGTGCTTGTCTAGTGCACACACACAATTTCAGTAAGGGAAAGTAATTTTTAAAGATGAAATCGAGAATGCAAAACTGTGACTTGCCCACATCTACAGCCTTTGTGAGGAACACAGGCCTGATTCCAGGACATTTCTGAACTTCACCACTTTGAGGCGATCCTTGTCGAAGTAGCTGGAAGTTACAAGGCTTTTCCCCAGTCCAATCCACTTACCATCCCTAGTGACCATCCCTGGCCACAGCGGCCACTGCCTGCCCACTATCACACGGTTTCAATCAAATTTCAACACTGCATAAAATGAACTAATACCTAATAAATTAGACTCTACTGTAGCCTTTTACTCCAAACTACAAATTGGAAACTTACTTGTTTCTTTCAATAGAAGCCAGGCAATTAGTCGCTGGCCACCAGTGCAGGTTTAGGACGCATTTTCTATTTCTCTAATAACTAAAATGAAGAAGACTTTTTTTCAGCTCATTTGGCATTTGTAGAAACTCCATAACATAACAGTGTTAAATTGTACTGCAGTTGCCTAGGGCTCACAGTCTGATTCATACAAACCGACTTTGGGGGAGACCAACCCAATGGGAGAAGAGCAGCCCTATGCGTGAAGCCTTCCAGATCCTGATCACAGGCTTCAACAAATGGCTGGCAAAGCATCGTTTCAACACCAGCGAGGAAATAATTCAGCTGCTCGTGAACTGCAAGGCGACTGCTGCTCCATGTGGCAGTCGCCCGAAAACACTGACTTCTGCTAACATCGTCCTTCAAAGATGAGAGAAATATTGTGACTGCCCACTGTAGAGTTAATTAGCAAAAGGCTGGAACAGGCAAGCCTTTAAAAAGTCAGAAAAACACAAAACTACAAACTGAAACAGACACCATCAGATCAGAACATAGTCTCCTTAACCTGGTACCTACACACACACCCCCACAGAGAGAGAAAGTTTTAGCTTTGTTCAGAAAAAACAAACAAACAAACAAAAAAAACCCACGTTCAGCCTCCTTGAAAGTGCATGGAAGTTTAAATTGACTTTAACCACAATGAAAGTTAAGACCCCCCCCCCACTACCGTTTTCTTTCACTCCTGTGGTATTCCATGAGCTACAATTAACAGTTTTCACTGAGTCCTGTTCACTGCCCAGGTTCGCTACAAAGTTACCAATTTATTGGCGGTGTTAGGTTTTTACATTTCCAATCTTTGATCATCTTCAGTTACACTTTCCAATAGAAATAGCCTCTGCCTTCTCTGAGTCTCCCAAGTGTGTCAGTGTATTAGTTTAATAATAGTTTGCACTCTGGTATACACGTCTCTTCTGGGCCAGACTCCATCTGTCCTGGAGCTGATCTCCACAGCCCTGTGCACTGGAATGCTACATTACTGATATGAAAAAAAAAGTACTATTGGCCTGGGGTATATTTCTGTAGTGTGGTTGCCTGGCACACACAAAGCCTTAGATTCAATCCCCAGCACTGTAAACCAAACAAACAAATAACAGATCACCAATTGGAAAATCTAAGACTTCTTTTCAAAATTATAGTTTTAACTCAATAGCAGAGTCTGGAGCATAATGTATCCTTGCATCTTGCATTCTTCCTCTCTCTTTCTCTCTCTCTCTCTTCATACACACAAACATATATATATATACATAAATGTATATATATACATATATATTCTCCATATAAATTAAAAACCTGTGGCTGAGTCCAGTTATTTCTTTTGTCTTGCAGGTTGAACGACTGGAAGATGCCATGAAGAACACACAAAGGAACACGAATTTCATTCCCTTTGTCATCTGATTAGCTATATTTAAAGTTAGATTGCACAAAAGAGAGATTGAGGAGGCAAGAGAAACAATGAAAGACAGATTGCTTCCCATTGCCCAGACATTTCCCCTGATGTCGGACTGTGGGCCTAGTGGAGGAGCAGCAAGCATGACATGGGGGAAAACAGCAACTGAAACCCACCGTCTGGTTCCTTCCATTTCCTACAGCATGCGATGGAACCACAGGGCTCCCACAGCCTGAGAGGGAGGCTGCTTTTGAGAGCATTGCCCACAAAACTGTGGCTATCACTCTGCAGAGACAACCTCTTGCCTTTTCTGTTGTCTTGTATAACTAAGGTTCAGCAATCGCCTATAATCTAAAGATATTATAGCAGCATCATTTGATAGCCCACTACCTAACCTGTTTTTTCAGGAAAAGAATTATTGATTTTACTTTTTTCATATCAAAAAACTCCAGCCCAAATTCTATGGTTAAATAATAATTAAATAATTCAGTGATTAAAAAATTAACAAAGGGGATTTTTTAAAATTTCAAACCTGTGAAGCACTGATGGCACACACTGATGGCATACACTCTTGGCACATATTCCTGGCACACACTGATGGTACATACTCCTGACACACACTGATGGCACACACTCCTGGCACACACTGATGGCACACACTCCTGGCATGCACTGATGATACACACTCCTGGCACAAACACACTCCTGGCACATACTCCTGGCACACACTGATGGCATACACTCCTGGTACAAACATACCCCTGGTACACACTCTTGGCACACATTCCTGGTGCACACTGATGGTATACACTCCTGGCACACACTGATAGCATACACTCCTGGCACACATTCCTGGCACACACTGATGGCACACACTCCTGACACAAATGCATTCCTGACACACACTGATGGCACACACTCCTGGTGCACACTGATGGCACACACTGATGGCACACACTCCTGGCACAAACACACTCCTGGCACACACTCCTGGTGCACACTGATGGCACACACTCCTGGCAAAATACACTCCTGGCAAAACACACTCCTGGCAAAACATACTCCTGGCACACACTGAGGGCATCTACTGCATGCCAGAATGAACTCTCAGCCCCATTGTGTGAGCATGATTTCCACTACCAGAGGCAACCTGCACTGTCTTCTCACCACTAACTGCAATAGAGACTCAAAAGAAGCAAAATGACTGTTTTTTGTTTTTTTGGAAAGATTCTTTTTTACCCTTCATGCTTTATTAGCACCTGAACATACAGTGAACCTGTGTTTATAAATGTTTAACAATAAAACAGTTTTGTTAGATTTTGTTTTTCAAGACAAATAGGCAAAAATTACTTAAGAGTGTATATTTAAGCTAAACCACCTATATCAACTTTGTTTCTTTATTGTATGAAATGGGAATGGGTCAGAACTACTAGAAACAGCATGAGCTACCAACTAGAAAAATAGAGGCATTCTATTGTGGGTAAATTGGAGTTTTAATACTATAAATTATTCCAAAAATGAATAAATGCACAAATTAGAAAAAGATTCCAAATCTTTAGGCAGGTCAACTTTAAATTAGTTCTGAAGGCTCTTCTCATTTACTTCAATAATCAAAAGAAAAATATTTCTCTCCTTTTGTAATGATAAATTATATATATTTATATATATATATATATATATACACAGAGACACACACAGACACACACATATATAAAGCTTTGTGCTAGATTTCTCATTTTGTTGAGCCCTTCAGCCTGCTTTGTCTGTCTTCTATGAATCTGTCCTATGTTATTTTATTTTTATTTTTAGATGTGATAAAAAAAAAATAGCCTGACAAAAACAAGCAGAGGGAAGAAAAGGTTTATTTCGGGTCACAATTCCAGGTATTATCCACTGAAGTGAGGAAGTCAAGGCAAGAACTCCAGCTAGTCACATCGGGCCCAGTCAAGAGTAGAGAGAAACCAATGTGTACTTGCTCATCTGATTGCTTGCTCAGTTTCTCCATTCTTACACACTTCAGGGTCCCCGACCTAAGAAGTGGTTCTGTTCCCAATGAGCAGAGTCTTCCCACATTAAGTAAGATAATTCCCCACGGGAACGCCCAAGCCTGACCCAATGTAGACAACCCTTCGCTGAGACGCTCTTTCCGGGTGATGCTAGAGTGTATCAGGTTGACAGTTCCAGCTAGTCCTCACACAGCCGTAACAGCCCTCACACAGCCCTCACAGCCCTCAGCCCTCACAGCCCTCACAGCCCTCACAGCCCTCACAGCCCTCACAGCCCT
>NW_004949149.1:2755163-2767073 GCF_000317375.1 Microtus ochrogaster
CCTCAGCCCTCACAGCCCTCAGCCCTCAGCCCTCACAGCCCTCACAGCCCTCAGCCCTCACAGCCCTCACAGCCCTCAGCCCTCACAGCCCTCACACAGCCCTCAGCCCTCACAGACCTCAGCCCTCACAGCCCTCAGCCCTCACAGCCCTCAGCCCTCACACAGCCCTCACAGCCCTCACAGTCCTCAGCCCTCACAGCCCTCACAGCCCTCACAGCCCTCAGCCCTCACTGCTCTCCTTCTCTTTGGAGAACTGAGTTAGATGATGACAGCACACAGCCTGTGACAGCACACCAGTTACATCACTTATGAGGTGGCCAATCAGAAAGCTCCCTTCCCTCTCAACTGTCATAATTGGGAGACTTCATTATCACCAAAAAAACTAAATTATTTGATCCAAATTGATATAAGCATATTGTTAAAGAATTTTCCCTTTGGATTGAAATCAAAAGGCTGTGTTCTTGGGCGCTCGCTTCTTACCATATTGAAAATCAACCTGACTAAAAACTAAATCAGTATGAAAATGGCTGAGATAAAGAGAAATAAAGGCGTGATTCTGCATCTGCCTGGAGTAGACCAAACCTTGGGTGAATAGCTTCGTAGTAAAAAGTCTCCATATTTTGCATTAAATAATTTGAGCTGAGGTTTGGGCAATTGTGGCCACCAGATGAAAATTGGTGCTGTTTCCTACATCACTCAAGCTGCCATGCTCTCTTGCTCTAAGGTAACTGTAGGACATGGAGCAAGACTGGCCAAGGTTAGTCAACCCCAAGAGCACAGCACTGGCAAACTAAAATGTAAATTGTGGTCCAATTACATTGTTAAAGTTACTGAAGCTTTCAACGTAAACATTTAAATTCCACATAAACATCAAGGGCACGAAAACCTTCCTATATCATGAAATCTTACAATTTAAAATGTCCTTGAAGGTCACTGAGACAGCTCAGTGGGTACGGCACTTAATCCTGAAGTGATAACTCAAGTTCCACCCCAGGATTCCCATGGCTATAGTAGGCTCTCTCTGTCCTTCACAGTCACGCCATGGCATGGTTACACACACGTGTGCACACACTCAGACACTAATGTAATTTACAAATTTCAACGACCTTGTGATGCCCTTCCCCCATCCTCATTTTGGAAATAAGTAACCTGAAGTCTGGAGGTGATAATGGAATCACTCAAAAGACCAGGCCATGGTACTATTAATCGCTGTCAATGGCACAAAGTGAACCCTGTACCAAAACTCAAAATTTACCAGAAATTAAAATTTGGCTTATTGCATTTCCCACATTATTTTGAGATGAAGCAACTTGGGGCTTTCCTAAAAACATTACCATTTTAAGTAGGAAATTGCTTAGCAATGTATACAAGTGATTCTTCCTCTTGGCCCTTAAGGTGTCCATTAATTCTTCTGAAAGGAAGATGTGTTAAATGAATTAAATATCATTAAACAGACACAGGGAACTGATTAATCATCTAAAAAAGTCTCTGGAATGTTCTTACTTTCTTGTAAGTCATTTTCAGGTTTAAGAAAGGTAAAGATCATTATATGCAATGAAAACTAGTGAATATCACTAAATATAAAGGCAAATTGCAATCTTCCTCTGGAATAAGACTTGTGCATTGTTATTTCTCCAAGTTGATGGGCTGGCTGTGTCAACAACTCAAGTCCAGAAACTAGACGATGCTATCCTTGGTAGGTCCAACTGTCAACTCGGCTGTTTATTCAAGTTCCTATGAGTTTACTTTTGTATCAGCAAATGTTTTCTCTGTATTTCCTTTACAGCTTTCTTTTTTAAAGTGTGGAACTCATATTTCTTCTTCAATAGCCATAATTACTGTAAAATGTTTAGTGCATATTTGTGGACTTTTAGCCGACTCTCTAATCTTCAGCCAAGAAATCCTATGAAACCAAAGAATCAGATATTTTCTTTTGAAGTTTTTACATAATTGCAGAAAATAAATTCCCAGCCTAGACAGTGACCAGCAGAGAAACTGGGTCTACTCGCCATGGCCTCAAGTGATGAGAAGTTTGATGAAACAAACAGATTTTTAAAAACTAAATATTAAATATTCACTTAAAACCCCTCATTCTGTGATTTATTACTTTCAAACTGTTTTAAACTGTTTGTTAAGATTAGCTAATATTATTAGCCATACTTTATTATAATCTATTCCTACTTAGGAAACCTAGCTCTAAGCAAGTCATTTTGTTTTATAGTTGCACAAATAAGAATAAATATATCAGTATTTGTGGGGTTAAAACAGTGAACAAAGTTCTCATAGAGTTACAATTTCCCCCCAAAACATTTCACACAAATTTTCTGTATCAGTGGAATATGGATAGCTGCTAATTGATTAACACTTATAAAAAAAAGATCGATTAAGCTCCTTCTAACAGTTTCTCTTTGGACAGATGACGCCTCTACCATTCCCAGAATCCCGTTTGTTTTCCCGCCGCTACTCGGCCCTCTCTCTCATTACTGTCATACTAATAGAGAAGCCTGCCGCCATAGGTCCTATCTGGCTTTCTCCACCTGCAACTCCCAGAAGTTTCCAAATACCATCGTACCTTTGACATACCCGCCCAGATCTGCCACACTTTTAATCCGTCAGCTACCTCTTGCAGGATGGTTTTTTCATCGATTAAGGTGACCAGATGGTACTCACCAGGTGCTCCGTGGCGTCTTCAGATGCTCCACATGTAGAGAAGCCTCCTCCTGCCTTTTACCTTTTCTCTTCACGCAGCAACCGACTCAAACTTAAACAACCCTGCAGCTGTCTCCAGATCTCTGCCTCTAGGAAAATGGTTTGTTCCCTTCTCACACCAGCCAAACCACTTTGGGGCAGCTCAGGAGGTCCTGCAGATCTTGGGATACTTAGGGTCAGCTCGAACTCTCTAACACAAACATTTATAGGGGGCCCTAAATGCACGAGTCAAAGACATTCCAAATGTAGGGGATTCTCGTAAAAACATTTAAAGAGATCACACACTTTTTCTCCAGCTAGCAAACCTCACTATAAACAGACAACTCAAAGTTAAGGTTCGCAGAGTCCAAAGACTCGGCATGGATGTCACTGTGCCCGTGGTCCTGTCCCCTTGCAGTCCCGCTCGCTCTCTCTTTGCGAATAAGTTTTCCCACACAATGCAGTTTTAAAGTGCAAATAAGTACAAGAGAAGGCACTGTTTGGATTCAGTGTCTGCTCGTGGGACCGGTGCCTTACAGATTATGACATGTAGCGCACAGAAAATGGGGTTAGAAAGGGTGACGTGGCCAAAGGCTGTCCTCGGGCTGTAGAAGGCAGGGAAAACCTTCATTATTCTTCCTCTCAGAATGAGGATGCTCCTGATAGCTATGTGTCACCTCTAATGTCATCTTCTCCCGCTCAGGCTTTGTCTCCCTGTCTCTTTCTTTCCTTCACTGTCTTTCCCCCAGCCCTCCCCCCTTCCTCACCATGGCTCCCAGAACCAAAGAGAGGCAGAAGAGTCTAAGACGGGATCCACCAGTCCCCAATGAATTAATAACCATGCCCAGCCCCAATACATGCCGGAAGGACTTTTCAATCCCAAAGAGAACATTAGGAATTCTTAATAAGTTGGACATTAAAAGTTAAAGCACTGGAATTTTATTATTGTTATTGCTGTGAGATATGTTGAAATATTTAAATTTTAAGGGGTTGCTTAATAAGTGTTACACAAATCAATGTTAATATTGGTTAATTTTTTAAAAATTTATTCTAAGAAAACTTAAAATAGAAAGAGAAAAATCATTGTTCCTATCTAACAAAGGTAGGACAGTGAGCTATCCACACACCTCTGGCATAGAAGAATGATTGAGTTAATTTTTTCTGTTATATAAAGAAAAAATGTGAATGATACAAAATGAAATTATAACAAATATCTTAAATTAAGAAATAAATGGTCCTCAACATAAGGGTGTCCTAAAACATTCTTATGACACCTTTCTTAAGACAAAATTTAATAGCATGTCTTCTTTTGTATTTATTTTTATTGTGGTTCTTGGACATATTCATACTGAAAATATAATAGGAAAGACAGAAGAATAAAATATGAACAAAACAGCACTTATGATAATTATTCCAGAAATTCATGGCTCCTAATCAGAGATTCTCTGTCTGTGTAGTCGATGTTTGCTTAGACCCCACCATGATCACCCATCAACATATCCCTCTAGCTGAATGCTCAAGCTGTATGCATCTAGTAAACAGAAAGTGCCATGACCCACAGCTTGGAGCTCACTAGAATGAAGACTCTTCAAGCAATGAGGCTTGACAGAAGTAGACAATGGGGGAAGCCAGTCAGCAAACGTCACTTTAACTTCCTTTCTGAAGCATTCATTTATATTGTTTATCAAATTTGAAGGTAGAAAATAATGTGTGAAAAAATTTAAGAGCAAACTGAAAAGAAAGCAACGAGTCCAAGCAGTGACTCAATGGCACACAGAAGGCACACCCATTCACTCTGAAAACATATCATAAACAAATGCATGCTAAGCCGCATGACTGAAATCCTTTTACTAATTGCCTAAGTAGACACAAAATAAAACCACCCAAATCAAACACTCTTATTGTAAAAGTTAACCTATTTGTTGCAATACTATGATAAATAATTAACAAAACTTCAAGCAAAGTATCCTTAATTTTAATCATAAATTTTGCATTTGTTTCAGCCTTTTTATGGTGCTAGAGGTAGAACTCAGGCCCTGTTTATTCTACCACTGAGATACATCCCAGCCCCCTTTGTAACATTTTTAAAAACTGAGATATATTTAAGAATGTTTATACTGCTTCCTATAGATTATATAAGAGAAGAACTAAGCATATACTTCCTTCCTAAGACATCTGTTAGTCTGATTTTGAAATCCAAATGAATATAAGAAAAAGTTCCAGGCAACAGCAAGGATATAAACCACATGTGTTCACTCATTAGTCAATACTTAGCAGGAATAGCTGCATTAGAAGGCAATGAGCCTGTGTCCACCGCCCCCATATTCTCCTTCTCAAAGTGAGTCCTTGCAAATGCACAAAGAAGTATGGATCTTGATGCTCTTAGAAATCCTGTCTGTAGAATCTTCATCACACAACCATGGATTTGCACAACCATGAACATGTCAAGAGCTGATTAGTTGTTGTGGTAACTGTGTCAACATTGTCCACTTTAAAATCCATTGTTGCTGGGCAGTAGTGGCACATGCCTTTAATCCCAGCACTCGGGAGGCAGAGGCAGGCAGATCTCTGTGAGTTCAAGGCCAGCTTGCTCTACTTAACAAGTTCCACGACAGCCAAGGCTACAAAGAGAAACCCTATCTTGAAATCCTCAAAAAAGTCCATTGTTTATACTCATCATACTATGGCTTACAATACCTAACTTGATGGAATTGTCATGAGAAATTATCAAAACCACACAAATGTCGACATATGAATGAAGCTGATTCATCACAAAAGAGAGAAAATAACTTATATGAGGGACAACAACAGTTTTTCAGTCACATGACCATCTCCATGTGGCAAAAACATTGCTGAACTGACAATGTACCTCCAAACTTGGACATAGAAATTATAGCTATCAATCTCTATGACAGAGAACTAGTCAACTAATGAACATTCCTCCAAATTATTTTCCCTCTAAGCTACTTATGGAAACTTTAAAAAAAATCAACCACACCAACCAAGAAGTCTCAAGCAGTATAAGCTGCAAAATGTGCATGTTTTTAGGCAAAGGAGGCCAAGTGTAGGTCCACACACTGGCCACACACACGACAGGAACAGCGGTCCTCAAAGACATCATCTCATCATCTCGGCTTGCCTGGAGTTCAGATCAAATCACCATATTCATGAGTAGCTCCAAAGCTGGATCCTATATCTCTGTGCTATGTAGATGAAACCATGGTTAGGTGAATTAAGAAATTTGTGTCCTATTGTCTAATATTTCCCTGTGAGGAAAGTCTACAGATGGCACAGATTGAATGTTGTATTGCACATCCTCAAATTTAAGGACTATAAAAGTATGTACAAAGCAATGAAATCACCAGGGAGTTAAGTGGTCACACCAACGAGCGTATCTGAAATTCCTATAGCAAATGACCTTAAAAGTTTCCAAAAATACTGGAAAGTATTGAGAATTTTCTGTTGGCTTTTTTCCTTCCCCCTTTGCAACAGAATGAGGGAATGAAGCATTTTCTTGGACACTGAGGATAATTATAACTAATCATCTCCTTCTCCTTGGAGCAACATTCGTTGACGTTCCTTCATTTTCAGGTGGCTGGCTGACACAATTCAAATATAATTACTCTTCTTGCATGATAAACTCCAGCACCGTGAGCAAATACAGTGTGTCTCATTGTCAAGTATGGCTAGACAGCAGCAACGTGATAGAGACCTTTCAAGCCGTGGTGGAGCCCCCGCCTTTGAAATCTGTGTGAGATGACAAAACTGACTTTCATTTCCCTTGGACTTTCTCAAGGTATCCTTATTAAGAGAAAAAAAAAAAAAGCCCGAGTCCCATAAATTTAATCTTCTGCCTGCCAATCACAGTGGACTCTGCTGTGATGCATAACCACAAAATTTAAATGTTATTGTTTCATACAAGAAGAAGCCGTTGCTCGTGACTACCCCAAGCAGTCATGTGACAATCCGGACACTTCTTTGTTATCTTCCTCCACCAAGGAACAATAGCAAGGATGGCAGAGGAGTAACAAATGGATCAAACAGAGATAGAGTGACACTGTGAACTCAAACGTAGATCTCTTCTCCCAGCTATCTTTGAAACACACACACGATGAGTGAACGGTCCTTTTTTAATATATATTCATTTCAGATTGATAGTGATGCCAGATTCTCAAGTGACTGCTACATGGATAATCACTAGACTCTGACCTCCAACTTTTGAAAAGGAAATTATATTAATAATAATGTTAATATTATACAGCTGTGAGTTTGAACTTGGAAAAGAAACAAAGCCTTGAAATTTAAATGAAAATTTTCAACATGGCCTCCCAGGCACAAAGAGCACTGATTTTATTAATACTGTAAATTCTGTGGGATTTTTAGGTATAGGTTCTATTTAGTAGTTTTGGTTAAAAAATAGTTTTCTATGAATGGTCACATATATCAACACAAATACCACTTCACCACCAGTGTAATTATAATGAAGTTTAACATGTAATTTTACCTGCTGTTTTCTAGGACAGTGTTTCCACATTGGGTCTTCTGATTCTAAACCTTTCTGAAATAAGAGAAGTCTTTGTTGAGAGTGTACAGCAGTATTAATGGAAATACTATATTACTGTATAGAAGCAGTCAGCTCAGCACATCAGTTGGTTAACATTCTTCATAAAATAAAACAATTGGTATCTAAATGAAGTGACGTCAGGTTCTAAACAACCTTCATTTGTTCCACATGGAGCAGAAGACCTTCCCTAATGTTTGCTTCCAGAGTGGGCCACACTTCATCTCGGAATGATGTCTACTCTAGCCATGTAGAAATGACAGATGTGTGTGGCTTGCTTCAATGAAAGCTAAGATGAATCAAATAAAATGGAGGCCTTGACCACTTCATTTGCCACAGCTGACTGGGCCATTGCTAGGGAACAGAAGCTGTGAGCCACCTGTATTTAGCCAAAACAAAGAAACAAACCAATAAACTCATTCTAGAGAACAGAACTTATAGCCGCACAGCAAGCTGGAAAGCTAAGTCAAACTATGAGGCAGATAGAATTTCCCCCACATACAACGTGGATGACCTGCTAAATGAAGTAAAATGGTCAGAAAAGCTTTTCCATTGCCCATGGGCTACTGTGCCACCTTCCAGCAATGCGTCACACAGTCACATGACACACCTCAGCAGCTTCCTCTTTGGTGCTCAAGGCTTATGCCCTCTCTAGCTTGACTTTTCTTTGCCCTAGAAGAAAGAGCTTTGCCAAGCTGAAATCATCCACCTCCCTGGCCTCACTGGGCTCATCCACGTGAATCAATATTTGTCTGTTAGATACATCCATACCTAGAATTGTTAGGCATACTGTGGAACGTAGTTTAGAAATAAAGATCAAACAAGCATACCCAGCTACCAGAACTTCCAACCATACTTGCTTGAGCACTGCTTTTTAGAGTTTAGTGAAACCCAGAGACTTTACGTGATGCTACCATTGGATTCTTATTTCTCCTTATTCTAAAGCCCTCCACTCCTAAGCTGCATACGTAAAAAATCCCGACTTCATCCCACTGACCTACTAGCCATAAAAAGTCAGAAATTCAGGAGTTTGAACTACAGTAAAGGGGTTATATAAGTGTATCCCAAGTCCAAAAACAAAATAAAATAAACAAACGCAGACAGGTGACTGAGGGTGTGCATGTGGTGTGCCATGTTGCTCCCGCACAAAGGCTGAGATTCTCCTCCATGCATATTTAAACACGCATCAGCTCAGAGAAAGTTACACAGTGTTTCCATCAGCAGAAGATGTGGCACTTAGAGCAAGCATCAGGAAAATAAAAACTACAGACAAAATAGGGTGGATTTGCATATTTCACTTGAAATTAGGTGATGTTGCAGCATATTGGAGACTCATATGCATTGGATGTCAGTGGAGTTACTTTTCTTCCCCCCAAGGTGACATTGGTGCTTGTCTTACCAAATATGATGCAGCTGACAAGTGTTTTCATGTAAGGAAGATATATGCCTCCCATCACCTTGTCAAGCTAAGTGAAGGCAAACTCCAGCACATCCTTTCACAAGTGATTAGGTGGTCCAAGTCATTAAAAGTCCTAAAGTTAGACGGCAGCGCTGTGCCATGCATACATATGAACTCATCCAAGGCGGCCTCCTTGAAGCAGGTGATAGCTCTCAACTTTGTCTCAGACCAAGTCATAAATTCTTGGCTGAGCTTTCTTTCTTTTAGCATATCTTTGAAATTGCACTCAACAGTAAATGCTGCTTTGGCCAGTCTCATTGTCTCCAACTTTTCTGGCCAAACCTCTAACCACTGGAGGTCCAAACATCTGATTTTGGTTCACTAACACAAAGAAAACAACCAATTGGCATTATTTATTCTTCCACAGAACTTTTTAAATTAATTTTCAAAGTGCTTTTAAAACTCTGGCCACAAGGAAGAAAGGGAAGGGGTATTGTTTAACTATTCCACAAAGTAAGGGAATTAAGGCACAAGAGTTGAAATAACACTGCCAAGAGTCCGAATAGTTTTGGCTAATCAAATGATCAGAACAGAGTTCAAATTCTTACTTTATGATGGCCTATAATCTCTCCAATTCAACATAATCAAATTCAGAAAAAAATATATCCGATGTTCTATAAATTTAATTTTTAACTACAAGGAAATACAAACTTAAAACCTGGAAAACACATTATTTGATCTTGAAATTCTACTTCTAAGACTGTCCTAAAGAATAGGTGCCGTGAGTGGGCAGACATGTATCATAAGATGTTAATGCACTGTCATTTATAATTAATAATTACAAATAATTACAAATGCCCAAGGGTGAGGGGCGTGTCATTGAGATTTTTTGTTTGAATGTTGTAAATTCAAACATTTTCCAGAGACAGGTTTAATGCTATGGGGAGATAACAAGGGTATCATGTTTGTAAGACAAAGGAAATGCAATACTTAAGGATGCCAACTGTACTAAAGATGTAAATATAGAGGAAGAGAACTATAAGATACAACCAGATGCTAACCCACATTTACCTGCTTGAGTATGTCAGAGCATTTCAACACTCTCTTTTTTGGGCATGTGTGGATCTTCCTAATTTTCTACAATGAGCATCATTTACTTTTATGATCAGAAAAAAATGAAATTCTAAAGCTCCTCCGTGGATACAGACGGTACTAATCGCATTACACACGTCTCTTACAAGTCTCCTGAAAGCCTTTCACAGTGACCAGCCCCTCAGAGCCATGTGGATATGGGAGCCATTTCGTCAGGATCCAGGGTGATGGTAGATAAATTTCAGAGATCCTGTGCCTGAATGGATCTTGGTAGATGAAGGTGCGTTTCCCAGAGTAATTTCATTTCCCTGTGAAGGGCCTAGAAGTTGTCCACCCAGCAAGGAGGAGATGAACCAGAGTGCAGTGACAGCAAATGCACGACTTCCCCCATAAGCTCTCCTTTTGTGATGAACAACATCCAACACTACTAATTGAGAAGAATCTCCCTTATGTTAATTAACTCGGCTCTAATCAATTCATTTTGCCCTTCACATGAGCTATTCAAAGTATTTTAACCAAAACACCTGTTTAAGAGATAAAGAAGAGATTTGAATGAGGCTGGGAAGTAATTCAGTTGCTAGAATGCTTACCTTGCATCCATCCTGTGCATGCAGAAAGACTTAAGTAATGCAGCCAGACATAGCGCAAAGCTACAGAAGCTGAGGGAGGAGGATACAGTATGAGGTCCAATGACATAGTGAATTCCAGGACAATCTGGGCTACAAAAAGAGATTCTGTCCCCCAAAAAGGACAAGACTGCCTGCATTCCTGCATGAACCCTTCCACATTTTCTACGGTTAGAGTCAAAGCGAGAGCCCTAACAAGGCCTGTGCTAGCACACACATTAATGCAAACAGACTAGAAGTGCTCCTAACTACCAAGCAGAATGACATGTCGAGGAGACTGAGTCTTCTGATGCTCCCTTGGGTGCAATCTTCCAGTGAAGTCCCATCGTCACATGGAGCAGACAATTCTGCTCAGTTCTCTCTGGGTAAAATGTGTGAAATAGTTGAGCATATCAAGTAGAGAGTTCAGAAACTTCTAGAAGAGAAAGAGGAGAAGGAGGACGAAAGAGCCCAAGATGAAGAGAAAAAAGCTTACATTGCTGGAAAAAAGAAAACGTTCCAAGTCCTTTGTCATGGGCCCAACTGTACTCACCCAAGAAGCCGGCTTATTTAGATCCTGTCCTGAATTCTCTCCTAGAAGAGACAAAGAATAGGAAACCGCTCATATTTCCTGCTGTTCTCATTTAATCCCAGCGCTTGAGCACAGGAGTTTTTAATCAAATTTTTGAATTTTGAGAACTTCCTATGTGAGTACTAAATTGTATCGTTTCTGTTCCTCCATCCCCTCCCATTTCCCCTATTTCTTATTTTTAAGTGGTTCATTACAATCCACCCCAAAATAAGACCCTGTGAGACTGAGTTTAGTTCATCTTCTTCCTGCTCACTCATTTTAAATTACAGGACTCAGAAGCAGTAAACTCAGTGTAGCAAGGCTTCAAAAAACACACAAATGCAAAATTTTTACATAATAAAAAGATGAACAGTCTTCAAAAATTCAAGTGAGCAATGCAGCTCACTAATCTGAACAAACACTTTTCCTACTTTAATCTCTGCATTGTTTTTTATTTAAAAATCAACAGATATTTAAGGCAGAAAAGGTTGTTATACAAAAATAAAGTAGAGAACTGGGTGGGTCTGGTGACCTGTGCCATCACCCCAGCATTGAGGAGAGAAAGGCCTAAGGATCTCTGTGAGTTAGAGACCAGCCTGGTCTATCTGAAGAGTTCCAGAACAGCCAGGGCTACACAGAGAGATGCTCCCAAAATACATTAAAAAAAAAAGAAATAAAAGAGAGAAAACAAATCCTTCTCCCTCAGTACCAGGAAACAGGTATTATGAGGACTCTGTTAACTTTCCCGCTGTTTTCTACATAAAGAAGCAGCAAAATGCATGTGTGTATTTCATCATATGTATTGTCTGTAATTTGTTCATTCTCAGTTGTTGGACACATATAAGTAATTTTTTCATATTAATAATCTACAATAAAATGCTTGGAAATAAATTCTTCTACCTACTTGCAATCTTTTTCTCTTAGAATAAACTCAAAACTACAGCATTATTGGGCACATAACACCTGAAGCTTGGTGCATGTATGAACTTCCCTC
>NW_004949149.1:2767548-2769496 GCF_000317375.1 Microtus ochrogaster
GTCCCTCTGCAATGTACCAACTGCCCTCTGTCCCTCTGCAATGTACCAACTGCCCTCGGTCCCTCTGCAATGTACCAACTGCCCTCAGTCCCTCCACAGTGTACGAACTGCCCTCCATGAGTTTTGGGGCACTTCACAGCTCCAAGAGAAATCAGTGTTTGTGAAAATGTCTTTTGAAATAGTTCTATTGAGGATCTCTTTGTTTGAAAATCACAGGTTAGATACGGGGAATTGGATACGACAAGTGAAACAGCACACTATCTGTCTGGAAATTATTTCCATCGGTCTGCTCAAACTCTCAAAGGAGGGTGCAAACCTAACCTATACAGTGAAGACCTTGTTCAGCACCAATAACCGCATGTTAAGGTAGGGCCATCTTTGACCCCCGCATCGATTCATTTCTGTCTGAATGGAACACAAGGAACTGTGCTTTGGATTCATTTAGTAACTTGACTGTTGGGTCCCAAAGTCCAATTATCTGTACCATTCTGAATGACAGGAAGATCTACCAAGGCTTGCTGTGTGATGTGCCCAAAACGAACTTTCCAACTCTGAGAAGGAAAGATGCTAAGGACTGAAATCAAGCTCATCAGTCAGTTAATATCAGAAGACTCCAGCGTCCCCAGGGCAAGGCTTCTAAATGACAAAAAGTACCAAGGAATGAGTGGGTGCCAACATGGCAGGGTTGTAATTCTAGGAGAGGGAATTTGGATAAAACACCCACTGAGAAAATAATGAAAAGAGAGAAAGGTAGATACGTTCCAGCCTTGTCAAGACAAGAAGAGGTGAGCTATTCTCTGAGGGTGGGTTTTCCAACTTCAAATGTGCCAAAATCCTTATCACGTTTTCATTCTGATGTCCCCTGGGAAGACGTTCCAGAAAAGCCGATCTGTAGTTACAGAGGCAGAGAGGTCACTGAGTCAGTGTCCCCATTCTGTCTGCCCAGAAGGTTAACCCTGTAGATACTCAAGGTTTACACATGCGCCCACTGTCAGTGTTAACCCTGGGTGGCTTCTCGGTCATTTCCAAGTCACAAAAGTAAAAGACAAGCTATAAATTTCTACCTGCAGTGAACAAGGACCTTTCAGAAGCTCTGATGGCTGAATAGCCTTACAGCGATTCATAGCATCTCATTTTTGTTACCCAGAGCAAATTGTCTTCGCTGGTCAAAGGCCTTCAAGAGTTAAATAGGACACTCGGATGGGCTTTGCTACTAACAGCACTGCTCCAGGTGGAGAGGTCTTGTTTACTAACCCATGTGTTATTAAAAGCGCACAGTAACTTTTCAGAAACTTCTGGGGGTAGATGAAAACCTTCTGTTGGGATGTTTCTGAGACACTGCGGAAAATCTGTCCGTGTGTGCTACACTTAGGAAGACCATTGGGGTCTACAACAGAAAACTCTGCTGCTCCTAATTCTGGGACGCAGGGCATGAGTAATGAGAAGCAAGAACTCCTCTGCAGGAGTCTGCAATTCTGCCTCTTTTTCCCTCTTTCCCCAGCCTAAGTGCTGCTTTGCTCAAGGCTGATATCCCCTTTCCAGATGGAGAACCATGCATGTTCTGTAGATGTGAAACTGCCAGCGGTCACACCCATGGGGGGTCCAACCGCCCACCCAAATCTTACCAGGCTCAAGGTTAGCTAAAAGCTGAGTAGATGATTCAGTAAGTCTGGGGACATAAGATTATATTTTATGTGCCAAGAGGCCACTTTTCCAATACAGGTTTCCAACACAAACAAATCTATGATCCAAATGTGTCCTTATCGAGAGCTCATTCAAGTGAATCGAGATAACAATGAGTATTTATTTTAACCCAGTTATGGCCTTTTTTCAGTTACAAACATTGTCGCCCAGAAAATGAATTGTCTGTGAGGTGGGCTGCTTGCTGAGTCCCTTTGACAGTTACACCTTTTCAGACGATTTCATAAAGACAAACCCCTTCCCACCC
>NW_004949149.1:2771411-2771947 GCF_000317375.1 Microtus ochrogaster
GTATGCTGGTAACCCAACCCTGGTCCTCTGCATAAACAAGTACTCTTAACTCAGAGTCATCTCTCTAGCCCCACATTAATTCTTAACAATTTCTGTGGTTTTTTGTTTTATTTTCAATGATTTTAATGTTAGTACATTAATTTTATTAGTAGTAGTATGTTTTAATTCATTCATTTATTTATTATAGTGTGTGAGAAAGAGTATGTGTGTGTGTGCGTGCGTGTGTGTGTGTGTGTGTGTGTGTGTGCGTGCGTGCATGCACTCAAATGCTCATGAGGTCAGAGGAGAACTCTGAGGGGTCACCTCTCTTCTTCCACCTTCTTTCACCAGATTCCAGAGAGTCATGCTAGGATGCTCACAGAAACAGTAAAGATTCTGGGGAGCTTCAGTTTGTTCAAAGAGCCTTGACATCCTGGATCTCACCTCTGATTCCTCTTCTGGTGAGGCCAGCTTCACCAGAAACCCCATCACAACAATCTCCCCTGAGTCATTTTATAAGACAGGCCTCCCCTTACCTGCATGAAGTACTGTTCTTA
>NW_004949150.1:0-6234 GCF_000317375.1 Microtus ochrogaster
TACCCACCCCCCAACTCCATACCCTATATAAGTTGTACCCCATCTCTAATAAACTGAGGCTTCGACAGGAATTCCAGCTTGGCCTCCTTCCTCTTTTCTAGCTCATATCTTCCAGATAGCGCCTCTCTGGGACCCTGGAATAACTGAACTGCCAGACGGTTACTCACCCTAGACGATGTAACCTGTCAAGGCAATTACAGTAGGCCCTATAAGCAGGCATCTGAGCTTACATGGGACAGTGGTATGGCCTAACTGAATCGGCCTCCATCCCCAACGGAAGGCAAATTCCCGGGCAGGGGGGAAACAGTTGGCCTGCCCACACCGTAGCAAGCTGTGCTCACACCATCGTGAGCTATACCGAGAGGACAGGAAAGAACAGAAAGGAGAACTGGAAGCCCCGGGCTTCCAGGCACAAGTGAAATGAGGCGCGATTCCAACTGCACCTTGCCTTCATGGCCTCAGGTGCCTTTTTGCGAGTGCTTTTCCATGGTTTTGGCCATGGGTACCAAGCTTTCCACACCTATCACTCCGGCCTCATGCTTTAATGCCTTACACTTATCTGTCTCTGTTCAACCCAATATAACTTAGACACACACACACACACACACACACACACAATCATAATTGAGCCTTTATTACTTAGAGGAGAGAGAGAGAGAGAGGGGGGGGGGGAAGAGAGAGAGAGACAGAGAGACACACGTGCCCACTCCTAGAGAACAGGAAGAGAAGAGAGCAAGATGGCGGTGGGAAGGTCAGAGGTAATGGGAGTGGGCGTGGCTATGGTAGGGAAGGAAAGAATAACAACTAGACATAAACACACAGATTAACACTAGTCTAGTAGCCTGAGGACATTTCAATCCCCCACTTTCTCCAATAGAAATGTCATCTAAAAAAAAAGTAGACAGAAACATCGGAATTAAATGGCACCAAACACAAAATATGCATATTTTCCTCAGCTTCTAGATAATGGACAACACCTTGAAACACAAAATAAATCGTAACAGATTTAGACAAACTGAAATAACTTCATGTATTTAAGTTTTATGTAAAACTTAATTTTATATAACATATACACTAGAAGCCTAAATTCAACAACAAAGTTCTAGTAATTACATTAGCTCATGGATATTAAATAACAATATTTAATGCTGAATATATTTTTAAAAAAGAAGAAACAGATAAAAAATCCTAATACAAATACAAATGAAAGTACAGAAAAACCTCTTAGACACCTTAAAAGCAATTATAAGGGGGAAACTGACAGCTTGAAATACATTTAAAGATTGGATCGAGCACAAATAAATGAATTCATAATACAAACTAACAAAAATGTGGAAAAGAAAGAACCAGCCAAAACCCAGTCCAAACAACAGGAAGAAATAATAAAAATCAGAGCATAAATGACTTAAACAGAAACAAAACAATATAAAAAATCAGCACATCTAAGAGCTAGTTCTTCAGATAATAATTTGAGATGGTCCAACTTGAGACCCATGCTATGAGAGGGTGGTCATACCTAACACAGCCAGGAACCGGAGTTGTGTAGCCAAGAAACCTAGGATAGAAATACACACGATTGGCAAAAAGTAAGTCAAAAAATGAAAATGATTCCTAATGATATTCTGCTGTATTCATTGATTGGTGCCTAGTCCAGAGGTCATTAGAGAGGCTTCATGAAGCAGCTGAAGAAAACAGGTGCAGAGACCTCCAGTCAACTTCAGGTTGAGATCAGGGACTCCTGTGCAAGAGGAGGAAGAAGAATTTTAGGAGGCAGAGAGGTCAAGGACACCACAAGAAAAATCACAGAATCAACTAACCTGGGTTTATTGGGGGTCACTGAGCCTGAACTGCCAGCCAGGGAGCCTGCAGGGGACTGAACCTTATAAGCCCTCTGCACTTATGTTACAATTATGTATCTTGATCTTGTGGGACTCCTAACAGTAGAAGCAGGAGCTGGCTCTGATTCTTGCCTGCTTTTCCAACTGTTTACTTCCTATTGGATCATGTCATCCATCCTCAATACAAAGGGAGGTATCTAGTATTACTGCAACTTGATATGCCATGTTTGGTTGAAATCCATGAGAAACCTGCCCCTTTCTAGAGAGAAATAGAAGACGTATGGATGTGAGCTCAGAAGGGAGGTGGGGGGAAGGACTGGGAAGAAAGGAGGAAGTGGAAACTGTGATTGGATGTTAAAAAATAATAAAAAAAATTAGGAAAAGAAGAATCACTACCAGACTTCATCTACAAAACTGGTATTACCTAAAACAGAAACCAGGTGAAGAAACAATAGCAAGATGAAGAAGGGTGAGAAGGGGGAGTAGGAGAAAGAAGAGGCAGAAGAGAAGTAGGAGGAGAGAGGGGGAGGAAGAAGGTGAAATAAAGGACAATCATAAAAAAGATATTGATGATTATGATAATTCTGACCAACATCCCTAATGAACATGGAGGGCAATAGCCTTAATAAAATACTTGTAAACTGAACATGGGCATATATTAAAAAAAAAAGTCATCCACTTATATCATGTTAGTTCTATTTAGGAGATTCAGGGGTGGTTCAACAAACATAAGCCAACAAATGTAATATATCATATAAATGACTTAAAGACAGAAAAATCATATGATCTTCTCAAGAGATGTAGAAAACTCCTTTGACAAAATCCAACATTGTTGTAGAATAATCCTTTTGTACACTGTGAAGAAGTGTTGTTCTCATTGCTGATAAAAAGCTGACTGACTGATAGCTAGGCAAGATTTTGGGGGCAAAAAGAATGTTGGGGAGAAGAAAGGAGGAGCCTGAGGAGTCATAGCAGATTCTGTGAGACATAAAGAAAGCAGGATGAAAAGTACAGACATGAGGTAAACCAAACAAGTTTGGGGCAGCACATAGATTAATAAAATGGCTTAATTTAAGTTATAAGAGCTAGCTAAAAATGATCCTAAGCTATCAGCTGTGAAGTTATAATTAATAATAAATTTTCTTTGTGGTTATTTGGGAACTTGCTGGTATGACAGAAAAGTCTGCCTACATATAACACCTAATCTGGGACACCTACATCCATATAAAATCTAAAAAAGCTTTCTAAAAGATTCTAAACACATAAAAATTGAGCCAAATGCAAATTCCTAGTCTCATGTGGCCCATCTGGATGTGTCTGGTACTTGTGGGCTTGAGCAGCCAGGGTGAGTGCCTCCAGAGAGAACCCAAACAACACACCATGAACTAAGCTGTGTGGCACATTTTAGTTTTGGCCATGTAAACAGAAAAGTTTACAGATACTTGGTAAAGATAGATCAAGACAAAAAATATTCTGAACAGGTTACAGTGTGTTTAAAAATATACGGAGGCTTGGGAAAGAAAAGTGAAATGGCATAGACAGTCATAAAACAATTTAAAAGCAATAAAATCTTTAAAGAAAGAGTAAAGAAATATAAAGGAAAAAGTCACACAAAAATAGAAAACACACAGAGAGTCTGGATTCTATATGTAATTGTGTTGTCTTTAAAATGTTTGGCTACTAATAAAGATGTGATAGCTGCTAAGAGACATTTGAAGAGACTGAACAAGCATGTGATGAAACCGGACTCTCTGAATGTGGCTGACAATGGGGGCTGACTGAGAAGCCAATGATAATGGCACTGGGATTTGTTTCTACTGCATGTACTGGCTTTTTAGAATCCTAGTCTGTTTGGATGCACACCTTCCTAGGTCTGGATGGAGGGGGGAGAGCCTTGGACTTCCCAAAGGGCAGGGTACCCTGCCCTCTCTTAGGACTAGAGTGGGAAGAGGGAGTGGAAGTGGGGGAGGGGGAGGGAAATGGGAGGGGAGGAGGTAGAAATTTTGAATGGTATTAATTATAAAGCAAAATAAAATAAAATGTTTGCAAAAATAAAAAAGACATTTGATGATGAAAGCTGCTAGATTAAACCAACCTATGTATTTTTAAAATATCTTGACTTCAAAATGAAAGTGAAAAATGTATTATTTGTGGGGGAGGGGGGAGTTAGGCTTTTACTTCCACAGCAAATGAGAGACTGTGTCTATA
Organism: Microtus ochrogaster; assembly: GCF_000317375.1. Lineage (NCBI taxonomy): Eukaryota > Metazoa > Chordata > Mammalia > Rodentia > Cricetidae > Microtus > Microtus ochrogaster. The sequence goes on from NW_004949150.1 coordinate 4,047, forward strand.
TTCCAGGTTGATATGGACCAGGTTTGATAGGGGAAGACACCGTGAAAATCCTGGTTACAGACATAGCGAAATTAACTTAGAAAAACTATGGAACTCATAACATATATTTTACTTGCTCAAACATAACAAGGCAAATCAATCGTCTTTGGATAACTTGTGTACAACAGAGAGTCTATATCTGCATCAATGCAGGCATGCATTCCACCTTTAAAAGTTCATGTATTTTCACAATATGGGAACCAGACACCAACAAAAATCAATGGGTCCATTGATCCAGCATTATAGACTGCCTCTGTTATGGTCTCCTCAAAGTGCTGCACCCAAAATAGCTTCAAGACTGTTGACTGAGATGGTCCAATCTCACAAACTACTCTAGTCAAGACTCAACAATTATCCTGATTTTTTAAAATTTCCCCCAAAGATACCAGCACCAAACAACAATAGAGAGTAGTCTAAAAACTGATGTCAAAATTCCAAAGAGATGTGGAAGAGGTGTGTTTTAGTTAGTCAATGGAATATGGATGTTTGTCATTGTTTAGGGAGGTAGGTAGCACGTTTTTATTGGCTATAAAGAAATGGCTAAATAAAAATTTTAAATTCAAAGATCTCTTTCTAAAGAACAAAAGGCTGGTATAACAGAGGAATGATAGGGAGATGGTAGATTATTGAATCTACTTCAATCCAAAAAAAAAAAAACCCAACTATTAACCTCAAAACATTTTACATTGCTTTGGATTTTGGTTTATTAATATAAATGTCAAGTTATTTTTTCCTATACTATGTGTATGTGTATACTCTTGTTTGGGGTACTTTGCATATGAAACTCATTTTAAAATGTAATGTATAATTAAAGATACAGTTTAATAGTCACCTATAATAATCATATTATAATATGACTATGTAGTCATATTAGATATTATTTTAAGGTTAAACATTTATATTTAGATACGGAGATGGTCTTCTAACCCTTAAAAGATCTATAAAATATGGCATTTAAGGTATTTAATAACCTAAGTCTTTTCATGACAATAAGTCACATCTGTTCTTGACAGTACCATTTATTTCAAAAGAGAATGATGGGTATCAAGGAACGGTCATATGTAGTATACTTTCTTCGTGGCAAAACCTAGCCATTTTGACAAAGAAACTGCCCTTGCCTCAGTTGCTGACAGTATACTGTCAAAACTGGACAAGCAGAATGCAAAAACGGGTGGCTGCCACGCTTTGCTAAGACAAGGCAGAACAGTCCGTGAAAATTCCCTGCTTCTCAAAAATATTTGTCAAATATACTGGTCTATAGACCAAAGTTGGATTCCTCAATGTTACAAAAGAACCCAGGGTGACTGTCCAGGAAGTCAGCTGTTTTTTACTGTCATCTCTCAATTTTGAAAGTCACTTGATCTATACTTCCCGTTTATTAACGTTGTATTATAACCTTCTGTGGTCTTTGATGGTGTAAAAAAACTATATAGTTCCAATTACAGCTCTCCCCAAATGTGGTGAAAAATAGAATAAGGTATGAAACGCTGAACTATTCAGGAGAGGACTACTGATGGAGTGTTTTCTCTATTTTGTCAAGTACAAGTGGACTAGCTATTATAACTATAATTCTTACTTGATAACTGTTTTTGTTGTATATGATTTTACTATGTTGAATTTAAAACCTTCCTTTTTAATTAGACAAAAAGGAGAAAGTGCTGTGGAATAATTGTTCTGTACACTGTAAAGATGTGTTGTTCTTTTTGTTAATAAAAAGCTGATTGACCTATGGTTAGGAAGGACTTTTGGGTCAGAGAGAATGCTGGGAGAAAAAAACCTAGTGTGATGGGTTGTGAGGAGACACCTGAGACACAGAGTGAGCAGGACGGGAAGTACATACATGTGGTAAATAAGCCTCAGGGCAGCACATAGATAAATAGAAATGGGTTAATTTAAGTTATAAGAGCTAGCCAAAAACAAGCCTAAGCTACTGACCAAGCATTTACAGTAAGCAATATGCCTCTGTGTGTTTATTTGGGAACTGGCTGGTATGACAGAAAAGTCTGTCTACACAACATCCCTTCATGATAAAAGTCCTAGACAGGTGAAGACGGAACTCAAGAAACACATATTTTCCCTTGATTTCTAAACCATACAAGGTGTAAGCCTAAGAAAGAAAACAAGGAAAGGGAGAGAGAGAGAGAGAGAG
>NW_004949150.1:6334-13527 GCF_000317375.1 Microtus ochrogaster
AGAGAGAGAGAGAGAGAGAGAGAGAGAGAGAAAAAAAGGGACAATATCATCACTCCTGAATTCTTCAAGAAATGCGATGTTCTCTTTGCTAGGATCCTATGCTTTCTGCAGAAGGCAGCAAACATTCTTTCAGAGGAGTCTAAAAATAAATAATTTTAAAAGTCTCTGGTAAGAAAAATGTATGATTTTCACACTAAACAAGAATATTTCACCATGCCTAACACCAAGCTATGACTGCAGCAGAAATATTTACCAAAGACAGAAGACCTATCTTATGCTACCTTGAGTTAAAAAAAAAAAAGTCCCTTGCTTTCAAATCTTCATCATTTGCATTACTGAGGATTTTATTTAGTAATATAACTGGAGATGGGATCTGGGGAAGGGTTATATGCTTGTTAATGCTTTTTATTTTTTTTTAAGAATAAAATAGATTTGAAAGGAGTGTGAAAACAAGAACCAGGAGGAAAAAAATTCTGGCCATGTGGGACTTCTTTGAAAGTTTTTTAATTTCCCATCTAGTGACCAGCTCTCTGTTTCACTGTTTAGTATTCTAGGATGGCAGTTTGAGTCTGTACTGGGCAAAATTTTCCAAATCAAGATAGACAGGATCGTGAACCAATCACAGAGCGAATTTCCTTTCAAAAAAAGTATCATTGGCTGTTGTGCAGGACACTTAGAACTCAGAGAGAAGAGGCGGGGCCAAGACTCAAGCGTTAAAACTTTTCACCACCAAGCCAGCCTCCTCGCAGCAGTAAAGAGGTTGTTTCAAAAGACCATTAAGATGGCTCTTTCTAGTAAGTTGACTTTGGACAAACTGGATGTGAAGGGGAAACGAGTCATTATGAGGGTAGACTTCAACGTTCCCATGAAGAACAACCAAATCACTAACAACCAGAGAATCAAGGCTGCCATCCCAAGCATCAAGCATTGTCTGGATGAAGGAGCCAAGTCTGTAGTTCTCATGAGCCACCTCGGCCGACCTGACGGTGTCCCAATGCCAGATAAGTATTCCTTAGAACCTGTTGCTGCTGAGCTCAAATCGCTGCTGGGCAAAGATGTTTTGTTCCTGAAGGACTGTGTGGGTTCTGAAGTAGAGAAAGCCTGTGAAAACCCAAATAACGGATCTGTCATCCTACTGGAGAACCTGCGCTTCCACGTGGAGGAAGAAGGCAAGGGTCAGGATTCTTCTGGAAACAAGATTACTGCTAACCCAGCAAAAGTAGAAGCCTTCCGAACATCACTGTCCAAACTCGGCGATGTCTATGTCAATGACGCTTTCGGCACCGCACACCGGGCTCACAGCTCCATGGTGGGTGTCAATTTGCCCCAGAAGGCATCTGGGTTCCTCATGAAGAAAGAACTAGATTACTTTGCCAAGGTATTAGAACACCCAGAGAGACCCTTTCTGGCTATCCTTGGTGGAGCCAAAGTGACAGACAAGATCCAACTCATCAAAAACATGTTAGACAAAGTCAATTTCATGATTATTGGAGGGGGGATGGCTTACACCTTCCTGAAGGAACTCAAGAACATGCAAATTGGTGCTTCCTTGTTTGATGAAGAGGGAGCCAAGATTGTCAAAGAGATCATGGCCAAAGCAGAAAAGAACGGTGTAAAGATAATCTTCCCTGTTGACTTTGTAACTGCGGACAAGTTTGACGAGCATGCAAAAGTTGGACAAGCCACTCTAGAATCCGGCATCCCATCTGGCTGGATGGGTTTGGACTGTGGTCCTGAGAGCATTAAAAACAACGCTCAGATTGTGGCCCAGGCAAAGCTTATCGTTTGGAATGGACCCATGGGGGTGTTTGAATGGGATGCCTTTGCTAAGGGAACCAAAGCCCTCATGGATGACGTCGTACAGGCCACCTCCAAGGGCTGTGTCACCATTATAGGGGGTGGAGATACTGCTACTTGCTGTGCCAAATGGGACACTGAAAACAAGGTCAGCCATGTGAGCACCGGAGGTGGGGCAAGTCTCGAGCTTCTGGAAGGTAAAGTCCTTCCTGGGGTCGAGGCCCTCAGCAACATGTAATGGTCAAAATAGTCTTGCTTCCTGTTTCCAGTATGGAGCGCTGAATTCAACTTAGTGCTTTCACATCTGAACTTAAATTCACGTCTACTCTGTATCAAGCCCCAGGTAATGAGCAAACAGTGAGCCATCAGAACAACCAGAACACATCTTGGTAACTCTGTCATGCCTTTGTTACACTCTTAAACATCTCATCAGGATTTCTGCTGTGCTTAAAAGGGAGGAAACTGTCTTATGTCACCTATTAAAGAAATGAGGTGAATAAGTTGGATATGTTGTCTTTGCTTTAGTTCAACTTGATTGTTTCTCTTTGAATGTGGGAAATAACACCCAGTCTGTTACAGGGGAAGGATGGGCTAAAGGTTGTCAAAGGGCTACATGACACAAATTAATATCATTATGCAAATGTAGCTCATTTATAATTAGATCTCTACTAACGTTTTCTTCTCTAAATAAGAAAAAGAAGTACTTAGTAAGCCAAATAGCTTTCTTTTAAAAAAATAAAATCCACTGGTATCTCCATTAATGAGAAAACTAAAAATCAAATTCAGGGTAGGAATAAGACATTATTTGGGAGAAAGCAGACAATGTTTAGTAAGATACAACACTTGAATTCTTAAAATTGGTTTATGAAATTAATAAAAAAATATATTTTAGTATTGAGAAAACAAATCTATAAAAACTCATTTTAAAAGCAACAAAACATGTAAAAACCAAAAATATTTTCTGTTTAGGATTTTTTCTTCTTCTGAATCTATATGCAAAGGAGGACTTTTCCGATTTTAACTGTGAACATCTGGTAAAGCTCTTGGAGGAAGACCTGAGAAATGTCAAGGCCTAATACTGTGTCCATGTTTCTCAGAGTTTAATCACAAGAATTCATTCTCTCTAGGCTGCAGAACCCCTATGCTGGCACTGTTTCTCAAGGTGTTTTTTTTTTTTTTTTGGAATGTGTTATTGTCTTTTTGCTTTCTTCAATTCCAAGGCCATGGTTTCCCTGCTATCTCAATTGTCTCTCACATTTAAGCAGATGTGTTGATCCTCAGAGTATTTGCATTGTACCTCTTTGTAAAGCAGATATCAACTTCCGTGTTCTTATATCCTGTACAAAATATCAGTCTTCTTTTGCTTATTTTCTATTTTAAATGTTACATTCTTAACAAATTTTTAATTTAATTATTCATAATATTAATATAGCCACATACTATATTATGGGGGATGGGATACTTACAGAATATTATCAGAATTTCTTCTTCAAATATTGCTCACAATATTTTCATGAGTGGGATTATTTCACATAAGGGGTAAGCATCATATTAGCCCAGAATATAGCCTCACTGTTAGAACATTGTATTTCCACATTTTCTATTAAATCATGTTTCCTATTACGGTCCTTAAGGCATGGGCTAAGTCAGTTTTCCCATCGGGAGCATATCATGATACAGTCAGATGTCTACCTCCTTTTTTTTCTTGCTTAACACCTCTAAACTCCTTCTTCCCTGCTTTTATTTTTCAGCAGTAATCTAAACCATTTGGCATTGTTATTACAATTGGGTCATTTTTTCTTCTGTTGTTTTTATGTTCACCCTTTTAAGTTGTTTTAATTTGACAGACAAATTATGCTAGTCAGTCTTCCCTTTACAATGACACAGATCAGAAACAACCCTCCTAAAAGAGGAGCAGTTTATGCAGGTTTTGGAGGCTGCAATCTAGTTAGCTTGTAATGGCTGAGCAAAAGTGGTTCACCTTGTTGATGGGATGGGCACTTTTCCTTCCGTGCTTTGTTGTTGTTGTTGTTGTTTACTTTTGCTGTGTTAGCTTCTGTTTTGTTTTATTATCTTTTAGAAGCCTGTTTTTTTTTTCCTCGGGAGGGACAAAAAGGGAGTGAATTCAGACGTGAGGGGAGGTAGTGGGGAACAGGCAGAAGTAGAGGGAAGAAAAACCTTAATGCCGGTATCTATGTGAGGGAAGAAAATTGGTTTTCAACCAAGGGGGGGGATCTTTAAAACAAAAAATTAAATACAATCAATAAAAAATTAATGAATATCTATTTGGAAAGAAATAGGAAAACAAAGAAGGCCTGTTTTGGCAATCTCCCCTTCCACTTCTCCTTCAGCCTGATGTCTGTGTTGCCCACAGCCATGGCAGATGTTGAGGGAAGACTCTTCACAAAGCTATTAATATTTTGTAAAATTGCTTTTCAGTTTGTACCTTACCCTTGGTGACAATCAATTAACAAGCATTCCTGTCCAACGCTACCCACGGAGCACAGACTTCAGTAACCTTTTCCTAAAATAAGAAAAAGTATTATCTTATGAGGTTGTCAAAATACATGTTTTTTTTTTTTAAATAACATATCAGGAGAACAAAGTTCAAGAACTTATCAGAGTCAGGAATTGTCTGTCTCTGAGTTCCTTGATGCACATATAGGGTAAGAGCCACCCCCACTGTAGTGAGGACCAGGTGATAGTACTCTGCTACAGGCTTCAGCTCAGCCTAAATGATTGACATGACCTCCTTGGATTGTTCATTCCCATGTCTGTCCCTGCAGACACAGTTTTATAGCTAGAATCCTCATTACAACTCAAGGATGAGGCCAGTTTTAACCCCACGGCCCTGCAGCTTTACAGTGCCAATATTCATGGAATTATGCAGTGATAATGGCGGAAGTGTATTCAGGACTAGGGTTAGCTCTAATAGCCACAAGTCCAAGAGAAATATTACAACCAAGGCATCCCATGCTGTGGAAGAAAGCCTATAGACCTCTAGCATAACAGACAAGGACAACGTCACCCACTATATCGTGCAGCGTATGTTATGACTTGGATATACAAATATTCATTCCATTTACTTTGTAGTCCCACAGCAAAATGATAGGCAGTTGGGATCACAAGAGGGAGCCAAAGCACCTTGTTAGATAAACTACCTACTATTTTATAAATTTTCAATGTCATGTTTTCCACCTTTAATATAATGCGAGTCAATCAGATAAGTACGGACTTAATGTTCACAACCTTAAGCTATCTTTGCTATGTCCTCACACATAATTAAAATTAAGAGATCTATTATTATGGAGCAGAAAAAATGTTTAAAATGCAAGTGCCATGTAGCCTTAATACTGCAACTGAAGAAAAAAGAAACACAGTTAACATGCCTTACTAGTGTATTGAATTCATGTTCAAAGATTTTACATTTTCCACTTCTACGTCACATCCCATTGCATATTCTTCATAGTAACACAGTCTACACATCTAGTGTATTAAAATGACTATGTTGTAGCAGATTACCCAAGGAGAGGATTTTGCCAGCATTTCAATGTTTTTTCTTACAGCATAGATATAAAACAAGACTTTGGTCTGCTCTTCTAAGCAATTCAAGCAGGTGAGGTGTGGAAGGAATTTGCTTACACAAAAGAACATGACTTATGAGGATGCCTAGAGAACATGTATACATGGTGACAAAAATAAAAGGATTCTGTCCACTGAAGTTTTTTTTAAAACCTAGACCAGCCGTGGTCCTCTTAGATAAATGTGAGACAAGGTTCATCACCCAAGTATCTAATGAGACTGTAAGCCCTGGAGAAGATACTCAGTGGCCTCTTCCAAAATAAGAATCTGTTGGAATTGATGAACAAATCTGATAACTATTTAAATGGTAACTTTATTGCCTTCAGTGCCCAAATAAAACTCTAATCACAGTCAAATTGAACCAGCAAACAACTTCAGGTTCATGGCTTCTTCCACTGAACTCATCCTCCTTCCACTGAAATGACTGTTACCCAGAATAGAACAGAGTGACCAGAAATCAAATTTTTATGTCAATAAAGCCTGAGATTTGCTGGCTGCACTGAGCTCCCATCAAATTATAAGAGTAGAAGAACAAAATTTTAATATTTGTCCCTGCTAGTAATTGAAGATATATAGTCATTCTCCAGCTATTCCTGTTTTTATTGCTGTTCTCATTTGGAACATGAAAAAAAATTACCTTCTATAATTTAGGCTATTTATCATTTCGTAAAAATGCATTTGAAAAAATTTTTACACTAAGAAACTACATTGATTCTCTTTAGCCAATTGTTTTTCATAAATATATTTTAAATAAATATTTGTTCATCATCTAAATTACCAGGTTGCACATATTTGTAACTGTCAGTATTTGTTACTAGCCATAGAAAAATTTACTACTACATCACATATTAGATTTACTTGATCTTTCCTATATTAAATATTCCACTTATCCCTATTTGAAATTGAAATTGCATAAAAACTCAGACTAGCAATAGTAAGTTATTTAGCCAATAAATGCAACATTGAGACTCACATTTTACAGAAGAGAAGAAAGGGGTTGTGCATTATTTAGCATCTCTAAACATTAATCTTCTGATCTCAGTAACCTAAAATGAACATGCTTGGAGATGGAAAGCTAGCTCAGTAGTTAAGAGTACTGACTGCTATTGTAGACTTCAAGAGTCATTTCCCAACACCCACATGGCAGTTCACATCACCTGTACTCCAGTCCCAGGAGATCTGACACCCTCTCTGGCCTCCATGGACAACAACTATGGGCATATTACACAGACATAAATGCCGGCAAAGCACCCATGCACATGAAATATTTTCTTAGGCACATGAGCTTAGTAAATCAGAAGTTAGGTACTTACTACAGAGAGAGCACATTCTGAGATCAGGAAATCTGACCATTTGGGTACTGTGGATGTGTCTTCCCAGTGCCCACACTTCCTCTCCGACAACATTATCATTAACCAACGGGACAATGGGGTCTGCCTTTCTAAGGAGGTTCTTCCCCCATCACAGCTAACTGATTCTATATTTAATAACAGATGTCTGAGTGAGGTAACACAGACCCAGAAAGACACACATGGTATATACTCACTTATAAGTGGATATAATCAGTAAAGTAATGGATAACCATGCTACAATCAACAGACCCAAAGAGCCTTAATAACAAGGAGGGTTCAAGGCAGAATATATGGATCTTTCTGGGAAGGGAAAATAGAGTAGGCTTCAAACGTGAACTTGGGGGAGGTGGGGATAGAAATGAGAGGGAACAGGGGCTGGAGAGATGGCTCAGTGGTTAAGAGCATTGCCTGTTCTTCCAAAGGTCCTGAGTTCAATTCCCAGCAACCACATGGTGGCTCACA
>NW_004949150.1:14655-17424 GCF_000317375.1 Microtus ochrogaster
AAGTTGCAGGACAGGCTCCAAAATAGACACAGAGAAACCCTGTCTTGAAAAACCAAAAAGGAAAAAAAAAAAAGGATTTTTCACGTGTTAGTGCTTTCATATTCTTTGGCTTCTTTTCTTCATCTTCTGGCTGGCCAGTCTATATCATTTGGGCTTATGGGACTGCACTCTAGTCTCACATGAAATAGTTCAGCTTACCGAAGTAAGTTCTATAGCTCCCATGAGAAGTAAGTAAGAGTAAATACGGAAAATAAACTGTATTGCAATCCACACTTCCAGGTTTCATTATCTGAACTTCATTATCAGTAATTGTGTTGTTACAATGAAAGGATTCCATGCCAGTACTAGGGATTTCAGCATTAGAAATGTGAGCATCTTAGTGAAACACAGCAGCAAATAATGTGACGAGACCTTTTCTCCCCTCAAAGAAACCTAAGTAACAGTTAAAACTGTAATTTCAAAGGGAAGAAACTTATATGCATTTTAGATCAAGAAAATAGTTTTGCTTCTTGCAAAAAAGGGCTTATAAATTATATACTTTTTATCTTCTTATTATGTCCTAATTTCAAACCTTTAGATAGGTTAGAGGAAGCAAAAATTACACTTCTTACTTTGGTTTTCTTTTATCCATTGATGTTCTGTAAGCCTTTGAATTTATAATATGAGCATTATGTAGCCCTTTTAGAGATTTCATTTTCAGTGTCTGCATACTAGTTTGTGAGTATATGGTACTGAGTCTCAACATTCTATTTGTAAGTAATCATAGCACCATTTGTGTCAAGCACCATTTGAGAACACCTTGATAATTTCTTCATTTCTAACAGCACAATTGTCAAATACCATTTAGGGACACTTTGATAATTTCCTCCTTTCAGACAGCACAATGAGAGTAAATTTCACTTCGTTCTGTTATCCTGAAGTTTCTCTTTTGTCCCTGCAACTTCACTTTCCTGTTTGATCAATTTTTAAGTGTTTAAGATTTCTGATATATTTACATGAATTTAGACATGAGATAATTACTTGCTAGAATCATAAATTTTTATTAAAATTCTAAAATCTTTGTTTTTAACTCATTGTAAAACAATACACCACTGTAAATGTCCCCTTTGCTTACTATTACAGAGATTTATGCTTATATGTGTAACATAGTATTTCAACCTAGAGATTTTTGTTTTTATCTTTGTTTTGAAAAACTATAATATATATATAATAAGCAATAAATATTTTATACACCTTTTCTCTGCAAAAATTAAAGGATTATTTTCAGACATTATCACCTTTATTAGTAATCTAGCTAAATATATGTCATTCTATTTTGGTCACAAAACATCAATGTAAAGTGATACATTTCTTTAATCTTTACAAATGGCTTTTTCTAGACACTGTTTTTGTAATTCTGATGACAGCAGGTTTCTTTTCTGAATTGATAGACACAGTAACAACTTTTAACCCTTCATGACCCTCACTGGAGAAACTAAGACAGTCCACTTCATTCTTATTAAGGACATTTTCATTCTTTATTAAGTGTATAATTTTGTTTCTCTTCTGGTTCTGTTTTCCTTCAGTCAGTGCCAAATAGCCATCTTATACACATTGGTACAGAAATCAGTCTCTAGATTCTAAAACTCTATACTAGACAGCACTAGCTAGTCTGTGTGATTTTGTTCAGCTTGTTGAGAGCCCCTACTTCTCCAATACTTGGAATAGTGTAGGGAAACAACATAGTGTTTGTTTTTACGCAGAATCCCCTACAATATCTATTTCCTCTTGCAAAGAACCTCTGGCATAGAATACAAAGGTTTTTTTACAGTTAACTATAAGGTGTATGCTGATTGGCAATGGTCCATTACATTTTACCTTTATATATTAATAAATATAAAAAGAAACTGAACAAAACTTTGAAGTCATTTATATGGAAAAATCACAAATAAAGTAAAACAATCTTTGCAACAAAACCAAGAATAAAATTTGAGATTATTTGTGCGACAAATGTTGTCAGTGTTTCATGAATGAGATTGATGCACACTAGATTTTAATAAATCTGGAAAGAGGCAGAATGCTTAAATAACTATCTGACCTTTGTCCTATATTGTCTTGATCCAACAGAAAATAAAAGTCCAGTTCTTAGAACCAAGAGAAGGCTCTCAGTAAGGTAAACATCTTAGCATTTCAGTACATTTATATCTATTAGGTAACACATTCTTGAAAAATCAATTGAGAACATCCAAAAATCCAGTGAAAGTAAGTAGTATTTCCATTTAAATGAAGATTGAATTTAACTTATTCTGTAAGTTTTATATAGCCAGAAAATTTACACAGATATTTTATAATCTGTAGGTGGCAATGCACCTGCCTTCCAAGCAAGTACTCCATTGACACACACCTGACCTCAGTTGATTTCCTTATATGGAGGAAGATTCCATAAGAATGTGGAGGCACAGGCCTTTAATTCCAGAATTTGGGAGGCAGAAGAAGGCAGATCTCTGTGAGTTCAAGGCCAACTTGGTCTATAACAGACTCTTAAGCTACAGAGACACCCTATCTCGAACCCTCCCCTCCCCCAACAACAAAAGAACTCAACTCTAACTGAGCTCTGGGCTCTCCAATTATTCCAATACATTGGACACACAGAGAGACTGAGTTTGCAAACTTGCATACAATTAAGGCTGTTTGCTTTTACATATGGGTCTCTGTCTCATTGTTGGTTTGGGGGATCTGGGCATTTCTCAATTCTGAGCTAGTCTGGCATTTCTTTTAAACATCCTTCTT
>NW_004949150.1:17524-26183 GCF_000317375.1 Microtus ochrogaster
ATAATTACTTGCTAGAATCATAAATTTTTATTAAAATTCTAAAATCTTTGTTTTTAACTCATTGTAAAACAATACACCACTGTAAATGTCCCCTTTGCTTACTATTACAGAGATTTATGCTTATATGTGTAACATAGTATTTCAACCTAGAGATTTTTGTTTTTATCTTTGTTTTGAAAAACTATAATATATATATAATAAGCAATAAATATTTTATACACCTTTTCTCTGCAAAAATTAAAGGATTATTTTCAGACATTATCACCTTTATTAGTAATCTAGCTAAATATATGTCATTCTATTTTGGTCACAAAACATCAATGTAAAGTGATACATTTCTTTAATCTTTACAAATGGCTTTTTCTAGACACTGTTTTTGTAATTCTGATGACAGCAGGTTTCTTTTCTGAATTGATAGACACAGTAACAACTTTTAACCCTTCATGACCCTCACTGGAGAAACTAAGACAGTCCACTTCATTCTTATTAAGGACATTTTCATTCTTTATTAAGTGTATAATTTTGTTTCTCTTCTGGTTCTGTTTTCCTTCAGTCAGTGCCAAATAGCCATCTTATACACATTGGTACAGAAATCAGTCTCTAGATTCTAAAACTCTATACTAGACAGCACTAGCTAGTCTGTGTGATTTTGTTCAGCTTGTTGAGAGCCCCTACTTCTCCAATACTTGGAATAGTGTAGGGAAACAACATAGTGTTTGTTTTTACGCAGAATCCCCTACAATATCTATTTCCTCTTGCAAAGAACCTCTGGCATAGAATACAAAGGTTTTTTTACAGTTAACTATAAGGTGTATGCTGATTGGCAATGGTCCATTACATTTTACCTTTATATATTAATAAATATAAAAAGAAACTGAACAAAACTTTGAAGTCATTTATATGGAAAAATCACAAATAAAGTAAAACAATCTTTGCAACAAAACCAAGAATAAAATTTGAGATTATTTGTGCGACAAATGTTGTCAGTGTTTCATGAATGAGATTGATGCACACTAGATTTTAATAAATCTGGAAAGAGGCAGAATGCTTAAATAACTATCTGACCTTTGTCCTATATTGTCTTGATCCAACAGAAAATAAAAGTCCAGTTCTTAGAACCAAGAGAAGGCTCTCAGTAAGGTAAACATCTTAGCATTTCAGTACATTTATATCTATTAGGTAACACATTCTTGAAAAATCAATTGAGAACATCCAAAAATCCAGTGAAAGTAAGTAGTATTTCCATTTAAATGAAGATTGAATTTAACTTATTCTGTAAGTTTTATATAGCCAGAAAATTTACACAGATATTTTATAATCTGTAGGTGGCAATGCACCTGCCTTCCAAGCAAGTACTCCATTGACACACACCTGACCTCAGTTGATTTCCTTATATATGGAGGAAGATTCCATAAACTCCTTCCTACTATTTTTGACTCCAAAGACAGGGCTATGTGGCTGAAAAAAGCCAAGTTCTGTTTTCTAGGGCTGGAACTTGGCAGCATTGCTCAATTACATCTGCATCAGTACTCTACTGAGGAAAATTTCCTTTACTATTTAAGTTTTTCATTAATTCCTTTTAGAAGCTCAACGTTTAGCTGTGTGAGATCAGCACTTCCTTTTTTCAAATTGCACCAGGATTTTCTTTAAACTTTCTATCTCTTTGAGAATTGGACATAACTCCATTACACACCATGGTGATCCTTTTTGACCTCAATCTGCACATTTTGTATTTTTTCCTTGTTCAACTTACTCCTTTTCATTATAGATAGGCATAAGAGAAACCATTAATAGGAACAAGACACAGCCAGTACGTGGATGCCTTGTAATCTTCTCTACCATGCCATTAACCCAATACTCTTCTACTTTGCCTCAAGTACATTTTTTGGACAAAGGCAAAAATGGTGACATTTTTTTACCAAAATACCACATGAAAGTTCTCTAGGCCACTTATTAACACTTTTCTATCTATAATGTCTTGAGCCTACATTGCACTCAGAACAACTGCTTTCCATGGTCCTAAGGATTGCCTTTTAAGCACAGTTTTCCAAACCCAAAGTACCAAAGTCCATGTGCTGTTAACAAGCAACAAGGTCAGGCCTGCCTCAGCATTATCCCATTCCCTGGTGTATCCTACTTGTAACAGCGTAAACGAATGCAGACAGATTGTAAAAATATATATACAGCTTTAATGGAGAAATAGACTTACAGAACCACCGTTCCTGCAGAGACCAGGAAAGCAGAAGCAAGGGCTGGGAGCGTGCTTGCCAGATTTATTGGTAAACATTAGCCGGAGGCGAACACGCCTCCTAAGGGGCGGGACTTATCCCTACACCTACTTCTGTCTGAGACAGTGTTCTACTCCTGTGAAGGGGCGCCATGACCAATGTAGCTCCTATAAAGGAAGACATGTAATGGGCTTGATTACAGTTTCAGAGGTTTAGTCCATTATCCACATAGGAGTAGAATGGCAGCATGCAGACCGACATGGTAGCTAAGAGTTCTACTTCTGGATCTGAAGACAGCAGGAAAAAAGGGAGATACTGAGCCTGGCTTGTGCATTTGAAACCCCAAAGCCCACACCCAGTGACTCCTTTCTTCCAACAAGGCCTCATCTCCTAATCTCTGACAAGTAGCACCAGTCCCTAATGACCAAGCATTCAAATATCTGAGCCTATGGGGGGAATATTCCTATTAAACCACCACAAAATCTTCCACTGTGGGGGTTATTATGATGGATTTTTTAAAAGGGATTCATTCATTTCCTCTTTAAAAACCTTTAACATTGATAAAGGTTGTTTTAAATACTTTTTCTTGTGCTTCAGATGAGTGAAGAAGTGATGGAGAGGTGGAAAAGACAGAGGAGTGGAGCGTTTTGTGACTTTTATCAATATTTTTATTTTTTATTTTCTTTTAGGGTAGGTCCTTGCAAAGGTAACGGATGGATGAACTGGGAAATGAATGGGACTGGAGTGCATGATATAAAATTCCCAAAGAGGAATTCAAAAATATGTTTTAAACAACAACAAAAAAATAGAAAAAAAACATATAACATACACAAAGATACTTACTAAACATTCAGCTTATCTGAATGACACCTTTAATCTTGGGTCCTATCTTGCTTCTGGAAGGCCATCTTTCATCAGGACACGGACTGAAGAGGAGGCACTAAGTTGATGACTGAACATATCATAGATTTTTTTTCTCAGAGGGAGCAAAATTTAATTCTCTGGAGCCATCAAAAGGGGAAAACACATACACACATCTTTAACATGACTGTGTCTCTCAGGATCTACCTCTTAACATTTCCCTTAAAGCTTGTATAATGTAGCAGAGTCTTTCAAGCAGTATAAAAATTGCAACATGTTTGCATTCTATTTTTAAGTAAATAATTATAATAGATACAAGTAATAAGCAGCACCATACCGAATACACTTATATATTTTATATTTTACAAATTGCAGGTGAAATACAAATTATACCCTAAGATACACATATATTTATGTCTAAGAAACTTGTTATAGATAAACAGAGTTCTTTTATTGGCAGGCTGCACTTTGTGATTACAATGAAAAGATATATCATTTTATTATTCATCCCAAGAAATCTTAAAAACTCACAAGTCTATATTTTTATATAAACAAAGCCATTTCTATTTAACTCCTCGGGGTCCAAACCCACTCATGAGCAACCTTTTATTAAGTTATATAAAAAAGCTGAGGTAAAAAAATAGGTACAAAGAATTAATCATCACCTTTGATCACCAACCCGTCTTTAGCAAGAGAGGCGCATCAGCCAGAAATAGCCAGGCTGCCATTGTTCTTGTTCACTGATCTCAATGAGGCCCTTGCTCAACTATCAAAAGTATGCCTTTCTATACTTTAAATTGTTTCCCCAAAACTTCTATATCAAAGTCATTAACAAAAACAACCTAACCTAACTTTATTAATAATCTGCATAACCAAACTTTTTCTAAGAGAGGTGGTTGAATCATGAATCAGCTCCAACAACAATGATTGGAGACAGGTGATCGCTGTTATTGTAAGTACCAGTGGCACTGTCCAGTGAGTGGCTAGAAACCCCCTTAGAGTATTCATGCAACTCATAGATTATGAGGAAGGTACAGACCTCAAGGGCTATACTTAATAATAGCATGAGGTGCTCAGGACACGTAGTCTTCAGGGCTCTGCCTCTCCAAGGCTCACTCGGTGCGTTTATGCTGACCACTGAGTTAAATTCCAGGAGTTTCAAAGTTGCTTGCATTCCTGTAGTATAGCCCCAACACCACAAAACTGAAGCAAGATTGACAGCCAATGGGCTCTTCTGTCCTTCAGGGAAACTCCAGCTCTGACACACAGCTTCAAGGCTTAACTGCTTTTCATGACCTCCTTCATGCTTTCAAAACCAGCACTACAAGCAGACATTTATACGTTATTTGTCAAGTTCTGCTGGCCCACCATACCTTCTATGTGATGCTCCTGAAAAAATACTTAGGAGCTTTCACCTTTTTGAGACTGATCTTTTATTAATCACACTCATCATTCAGCCCCTGATAATTATATCAATTGTCTCAGGGCAGTTTCACTTCAGTGGTGCTGGCATCTTCTTAATCACAGCTAAATCTTCAGCCCCAGTAGACCAGAACTACACGTTTTTAGTTTAAAATATCAACAAACATCTGCCATAGTGTCTTTTAGAAATTTCTTTCTGAAACCTCACAAGTCAGGAATCCCTAATAACAGTTTTTCAGCATTCTTATCTGCCAAGATCCTAAAGGATAGCCCCATTAAATTTTAAAGACTCAATGGCTTTGGCAGCTCAAATTCTTTATGTTCTTCCACAGTCCTCCCCCAAACCAACATATTCATGTACATCACAGCAACACCCCGCATTTTAGGTATGGATTTCTGTCTTATTTTGCTTTTGGGAGTTTAAAAAAAAAAAAAAACCACACTGACGAACTCCAACTTTGGAGTAGATGTAATTATTTTCATTGTATATGCTATAGTCCATCATTGAGCGAAACCAAGGATGGGACTCAAACAGGGCCAGAAAAGGCAGCACATTTTGTATTTCAGTTTCTGTTAGAGATGCACAAGTCCTTGTGCCCACAGAGCATTAGAGAACAAGAATGTCAAACATTTAGGTGCCTCTTTTCAAGGGAGGAATTACCTATTTCTCACCCATGAGAGTGGGAGTGAATAATATCAAGACCTGGTAACTTCTTTGCTATCTATAGAAAGAGACTTTATCCCCCTGTTGCTATAGAGGCAGACCTATCCAAATTCTCCCAAACATTTATAACAAACTATCCCTCCCTAGGTCTTTGTTTTTAGCATCAAGTTAATAGAACCCATCTGTAGGGGAGGTATCATTTGTATTTTATAGCTTGCCTAACTCCATGCTATTGGTTAGAGACCATACTAGATTCTAGGACCTTTAGCTATAAAACCCACCCTCACAGTCACATGTACTTTTAAAAGGAGTTTCTAAGTAGTCACACCTTATCTTTATTGTGAAAATAGAACTGGAATAATTGTTTCCTAGAAACATGAGATCATTATTACCTGGAACTTTTTTCCAAACTGTACTGTGTTTTAAATATGTTGACAGTGGACCACCTGGTATCAGATTTGTCCAGTCTAATCCTAGTCAACAATGTCAAGAAGAGAGGTGGAGAAAGAGAGACGGACAGACAGACTAGTATTTGTCAGTAGCCTCCTATGCTGTCTAGTCTTATACCAACTTGTCGCACAAACCAGAATCATCTGAAAGAAGAGAACGTCAACTGAGAAAAAGCCTCCTTCAGGGTCTTTCTGAAAAAGGACGCTGAAAAGAAATCCCATACTAGCTCAGAATTGAGAAATAGATGGTTATTTATTTAGGGTTAAACTCACAAAGCAGAATCCTCTGCTTGACCAGAGAAAAGAAACCAAATCCAGCAACTGGACAGAGAGAGGACACATGCTCTACATGTCGGTGTGGCTACCCTAATATCTAAAAAAATTGATTTCAAACTAAAATCAATCAAAAGAGATGGACACTTTATACTCATAACAGGAACAATTCATCAAGATTAAGTCTCAATCCTGAATATCTATGCCCCTAATAGAAAAGCACCCACATATGTAAAAGAAACATTACTAGAACTTAAATCGCACATAAAACCCCACACACTAATAATAGGAGATTTCAACACTCCTCTCTTACCAATGAACAGGTCAACCAGAAAGAATCTTAACACAGAAACAAGAGAATTAACATGTAATGGAACAAATGGATTTAACAGACATCTATAGAACATTCTACCCAAACAGGAAAGAATATACCTTCCTCTTAGCATCTCGTAGAAACTTTTCGAAAATTGATCACATACTTGGTAACAAAGCAAACCTCCACAGATAACCAACTGTGTCTTATTGGATCACCATGGAATAAAATTAGAATTTAATAACAGTTCCACCCCCAAAAGCCTACAAACTCACGGAAAGTGAACAGGCAAATACTGAACCACCCCCGGGTCAAGGAATAAATAAGAAAAAAAAAAATTACAGTTTTTCTTCAATTAAACGAAAATGAAGATACAACATACCCAAACCTATGGGACACTATGAAAGCAATTCTAAGAGGAAAGTTCATAAGTGTCCACATACAGAAAATAGAGAAAGCTCACATTAGAGACTTAACAGCACAGCTGAAAGATCTAGATAAAAAAAGAAGCAGACTCACCCAGGAGGGGTAGGAGACTGGAAATAATCCAAATGAGGGCTAATCAACAAAATAGAAAGACAGAAAACAATCCAAAGAATCAGTGAAACAAAGAGCTGGTTCATTGAGAAAATCAACAATATTGACAAACCACTCTCCAAACTAATCAAAAGGTGGAGAGAGTGCACTCAAATTAACAAGATCAGAAATGCAAAGGGAGACATAACAACAGACACAGAGGAAATTCAGAGAATTGTTAGGTCTTACTACAAAAGCCTGTATGCCACAAAATCGGAAAACATAAAAGAAATGGACATGTTTTTAGATAAATACCATATAACAAAATTCAATAAAGACCAGGTGAACAATTTAAATAGACCTATAAGTCGCAAGGAAATAGAAGCTGTTGTCAAAAACTTCTCAACCATAAAGGCCCAGGACCAGATGGGTTTTAATGCAGAATTCTAACAGAACTACCAAGAAGAAAGAGCTAATACCTATACTCCTTAATGTGTTCCACATAATAGAAACAGAGGAGTTATTGTCACATTCTCTTTACGAAGCTACAGTTACCCTGATACCAAAACTACACAAAGACTCAACCAAGAAAGAGAATTACAAACCAATTTCACTCATGAACATCAATGCAAAAATTCTCAATAAAATACAGGCAAACCGAAACGAAGAACACATCAAAAAAATCATGTATTATGATCAAGTAAGCTTCATCCCAGAGATGCAGGGCTGGTTCAACATACAAAAATCTATCAATGTAATCCATCATATAAATAAACTGAAAGAAAAAAAACCCCATATAATCTTTCATTAGATGCCGAAAAAGTATTTGACAAAATTCAATACCCCTTTATGATAAAGATCTTGGAGAGATTAGCAATATAAGGATCATATCTAAATATAACAAAAGCAATATACAGAAAACCGACAGCTAACATCAAATTAAATGGCGAGAAACTCAAAGCAATTCCACTAAAATAAGAAACAAGGCAAGGCTGCTTGCTCTCACCATATCTCTTCAATATAGTGCCTGAAGTTCTAGCAATAGCAATAGACAACATAAAGAGATCAAGGGGATTCAAATTGGAAAGGAAGAAGTCAAACTTTTGTTATGTGCAGATGATTTGACAGTGTACATAAGTGATCCCAAAAACTCTACCAGAGAATGCCTATAGCTGATAAATACCTTCAGTGATGTGGCACTATACAAAATCAACTAAAAAAAAAATCAGTGTCCCTCCTATACACAAAGGATAAGGAAGCAGAGAAGGAAATCAGAGAAACATCACCTTTCATGATAGCCACAAATAGCATAAAGTGTCTTGGTGCAACACTAACCAAGGAAGTGAAAGATCTATTTGGCTAGAACTTTAAGTCTTTGAAGAAATAAACTGAAGAAGATACCAGAAAATGGAAGGATCTCCCACACTCTTGGAATCAACATAGTAAGATGGCAATTCTACCAAAGGCAATTTATAGATTCAATGCAATCTCAATAAAATTCTTCACAGACCTTGAGAGGACAGTAATCAACTTTATATGGAAATACTAAAAACTCAGGTTAGCCAAAACAATCCTATAAAGTAAAGGAACTTCTGGGGGCATTACCATCCCTGACATCAAACTCTATTACAGAGCTACAGTAATGAAAACAGCTTGGTATTGGCATAAAAACAGGGACGTTGACAAATGGAATAGAACTGAAGACCCAGATATTAATCCACAAACCTATGAACACCTGATAGTGGACAAAGAAGCTAAAAGTATAAAATGGAAGAAAGAAAGCATCTTCAACAAATGGTGCTAGAAGAACTGGATGTCAACCTGTATAAAAATGAAAATAGATCCATATCTATCACCATGCACAAAACTCAAGTCCAAATGGATTAAAGACCTCAATATCAGTCCGAACACACTGAACCTGATAGAAGAGAAA
>NW_004949150.1:26454-32403 GCF_000317375.1 Microtus ochrogaster
TAATAATAATAATAATAATAATAATAATAATAATAATAATAAGAAGAAGAAGAAGAAGAAGAAGAAGAAGAAGAAGAAGAAGAAGAAGAAGAAAACAAATTATTTGGTGGAAAATTCCAAGCCCCCTCCCCTAGAAGTGGCTGCAGTGCCGACTTTACCTCCAAGAAAGCCCACCAAATGGAAGACCACTCCCACAGGCTATTTAAACTGCCCCCCCCCCAGAGAGTAAACACACAGCTTCTCTTTTTCCCTCTACTGAGAATATTTTGGATCTCCTTTCCCCATCTCCATGTTTTCTCAGGGGCCACCTGTGATAGATAGCTGGTTGTCCATTAAACCTGGACCTTTTCTAATTGGGTGTGATCTTGTTTGATTTGGATTATTACACTGGCAGAGAGGCTTGTCGGTTGAAAAAAAAAATTTTACAAGAGGAATGGTCTTCTTTTTTTTCCTTCAGATGAAGCAAATTATTTAATCCATATCGAAATCAATAGTAAAAGCAGAAATGGTAGAGTCAGCCTCTAACAGCAGAGATCCCCTGCATAAATGCATACACACACACACAAACACACACACACACACACACACACACATATATATAACACACACACACATATATAACACACACACACACACACACACATATATAACACACACACACACACACAACACTTGGACATGTATATATACTATTTAGCATTACTATTGCAGTGATGAATCTGATGAAACACTATATCCAAAGTAACTTGGGGAAGAAAGGGTTTGTTAGTCTTTTACTATCTTATCACTGTTTGTCATCGAAGGAAGTCAGGACAGGAACTCTAATATGGTAGGAACACCAAGGTAGGGATGATGCAGAGGCATAGAGTTGTGCTGCTTACTGGCTTGGCTCCTCTGACTTGCTTAGCCTGTTCCTTTTTAGTACCCAGGATCATCAATTTAGGGGAAGCATCATCCATCAGTCAACAAATTGAGAAAACATCCTGCAGACTTGTCTACAGCCTGATCTTATGGAGACATTTCTATAATTGAAGTTCCCTTCTCTCAGATGACTTTAGCTTCTGTAAAGTTTATACAAAACAAGGCAGCACATTATGTAAAAGGAGAATTAAGAAAATTATAAGAGGATACCTACTAAAAAACTTAGAACACAGCCATGAGAAGTTTAATAGGAAGTGGCCACGCAAAGGAAGTTCTAGACTTCCAACCATTATCATCTGCCAGTGTAGGACCAAATCATGGTAAGTTTAATAAAGGCCTGAGTCTCATTAGTTTACCCTGAGGCGATACCTGGTTGCAGGAGAAATTACAAACTGAGATTATGCAGACGCCACCTAAGAACAGACCATCCAAAGGAAATTTCTAATGTTCCAAGCATTGTAGATAGGATTACATGCCAATGTACATTCACAAGACACCCCTAGACAAATGTCAGCCAATCAGGGGTACTGAGCCTTCGAAATTCCTCACCCCCACTTATACTCCTATAAGAATGTGGAGGCACAGGCCTTTAATTCCAGAATTTGGGAGGCAGAAGAAGGCAGATCTCTGTGAGTTCAAGGCCAACTTGGTCTATAACAGACTCTTAAGCTACAGAGACACCCTATCTCGAACCCTCCCCTCCCCCAACAACAAAAGAACTCAACTCTAACTGAGCTCTGGGCTCTCCAATTATTCCAATACATTGGACACACAGAGAGACTGAGTTTGCAAACTTGCATACAATTAAGGCTGTTTGCTTTTACATATGGGTCTCTGTCTCATTGTTGGTTTGGGGGATCTGGGCATTTCTCAATTCTGAGCTAGTCTGGCATTTCTTTTAAACATCCTTCTTCAGAGCATAACAAAAAACATTACAAATAAACTTAAAATGGAATCCATTAAAATATTCTATGACTTAGATAAAGTCAAGGAATGAAAACAGGAAGGAATCACATGTAACACACACAAATACACATACATACACATATACACACACATGCACAAACGCATGCACTCTCACATATGCACACATATGTACAACATCCATATATACAAACCACTGAAAAACACACACATGCACACATACACACCACAATTAATTAAGAGACATAAGCACTAATAATAATTTGAGGTGTAAGGAGGACAGAGTGACCTAGTTCAACCCGGGATTGCACTGAGCTAGAGTGTGAGCTCTGCTAAGACAACATCACCACATACATTACATTGAAACAAGCACCAGAGAAAGTTTCTGACCAATGAACTTGGCATGCTAGCAAAAAACTAGACTAGTGGGTTAGGAAACTGAAGGGGAAGCTTCAAAGGGGGGCAGGCAAAGGTTTCAGTTACTCTTTCAAAACCACAGGCAGTAAGTTGGTAGGTCAATGTGTTTCCCAGATGGAAAAAGTCCATACTAGTCCTATCTATAAAGGGTTAAGAAGAAATGAAAACAAAATTAAGCCTGGGAACAAAAGTTCAGGTTTCTGCTTTGTTAAACATCCTCTTAAGAAGTGAGAAATCCTGCCCCCTCTGTCGCTTCCTAGAAGGACAAATGGATTTCTAGAAAGGCACTTTTGTTCCATCTTCATGGAATCAATTAACAGTTCTACCATAATAAAATAAAAGTTATTAACATAAAAAAAAGAAATGCAACAGAGCCCTCTGCTGGTATATTACATCAATGCATCCAAACTTCCAACGAGGATGATTTTGGTTTAAGATAGTTGTGGAAAGGAAGTTGTTTAAAATCAAAGGTCACTGTCTTCACAGTAATATGAAGATAAACCCCATCTCCAATCTTTTATATACTAGAAATAATATGTCACCTTTAATACTCCAAGGACATAGGAAGAAATCAAATGCTACTGTGGAAGAGTTACTCTCAGATGTAAAATTCCAAGCTTTGAATTCAGACGCAATTGACTTCAGAATCAAAATAACTGTTATGCCCAGATCATAGAGTCCCCTCAAAACCAACTAGGGACTGAGTCATGTATATTAAAACAAAGAGCCTCTATTCTTATCTAAATTTGCAAATTTGGACTGTCTGTGTGTCCGATGTATTGGAGTAGTCTGAGAGTCCCGAGCTCAGTTATGTTTGAGTTTTTGTAGCAGCAAAGTTGGGGGTGAGGAATTTCTAAATATCAGGACTCCTGATTGGCTGCCATTTGTCTATGGCTAGGGTTAGGGCTAGATGTTCTGTAGGCCAGTGGATATGCTCTGCTATCACGCTCCTTGGGCTCTTATCTTTAGGTACAACCAAATTGTAATTATAATCCTGAATTTCATCTTTGGTTCTGTGTTTGTGCATAAATAACCAAAGTGTCTTTTAATTACAGGACCATTTTAGTTAATAAATACATTAATTGACAACTCCGGGCTGATTTTTATGGTGTTTTAATGGGCACTATAGGTAATCATTTTGTTCTTCATGCCAGGGAGTTGTTCCTTGTTTCAGCATTTCAACCTGTTCTGGGCAAGGAGCATGAGACAATGAATTTGTTGAAGGAGCTGCGGGCTGCGTCCTGCCACTCGGCTAACTTTACACCCGAAATAATTACACAGAAACTGTATTCTTTTAAACACTGCCTGGCCCATTAGTTCCAGCCCCTTATTGGCTAGCACTTACATATTGATCTAACCCATTTCTAATATTTTGTGTAACAGCACAAGCTGGCTTACCAGGAAAGATCTTAACCTGCGTCTGTCTGGAGTGGGAGAATCATGGCGACTGCCTGACTCGGCTTCTTTCACCCAAAATTCTGTTCTGTCTACTCCGCCTACCTAATTTTCTGTCCTATTAAAGGCCAAGCAGTTTCTTTATTTAACCAATGAAATCAACACAAAACAGAAGACTCCCACATTATGAATTCTTTTCTGTAACTACTTAGAGCTGACCTTGGGGCATTGTTGTCAGGTCCCAAAAAGGCTGAAAGGCTAGCCAAAGGTAGAGAGGGAATTCAGGTAATGGGACACTCATCTGAATCATCTGGTTCACAGACTTTGTCAAAGAGACAGGGAACATTCACATCAACTGGAATGGTCTACATTAGCTTTCAGAAAATCTAGAGCTCACAGTCATTTAGAGCAGGTTGTAGTTAGCAACTGATGCTTATATATGTCTTCCAGCCAAGAGGGAACCTATTGTCAGAAGATTAAATGAGAAACAGAAGTTATGTACTTAAATGAAAATAATAATTTAAAACTTTTAGGCCCCTATTGAAATCCATATAGTAGAAAAAAAAACAGATAACAAGTATCTGGAAAACTGCAGGAATCGACTCATAACTTTGAGTCCTAGCTAAAAATACAGATTTTGGTTAGAAGTATGTATGTTTTTCTGCTGTTCATAGAGCCAGGTTTGGATTGGACAGAGATGTCTTTGGCCTGATGAGAAACACCTTAACATCTTTACATAGATGACAATCAAAATAAATAACTTAAACAATAAGTAGTCATTGCTCTATCAGCTTATCAGAACTATACCATGGAAGGGGAAATAGATCAGAAACATTTTTTAATATCTTAATCTGTATTTACATCTAAATCATTTATTTAGACCCTTGTAGCTTATAAACATTTATATCCTCAGAAATGTATATGTTTAAAAACATTTTAAAATCATATTTTACATTAAGAGACCTAGTAGCTTTAGAATAGGCAAGACTTGATATATATATATTCAGCTAACAAACTGGCTATAGTTTGTGGAAGGATCTGGATACCTGTTGCTGCTAAGCTGACAAAGTTATAGCTATGCTAACAATCAATACTATCAGAGATCCCCCAAAATAAATAAATTATACCTGAGTTCAGACCAACAGCTTCTGAATCTATTAAAATGACAGGGACTGGAGTCCATATACAGTTAGCCCTACCCCGGTCTCCATGGCATTGAAAGCAGAAGAATCAGAACAGCAGTCTTATAGCCTTAGCCAGGCCCATAAGGTAATTTTTTTTTTTCCGTGGAAGAGGGACATGAAGAAGACTGACCTTATTTTGTCTAGGCAAAAGTGGTGCAATCAGTTCTCCAATGTCTTGCAGTTTGGAACAGGTCCTGGCAGCAGGTGTCATATTGGGGAATCTGGCCCAGTGGTCAGCATCATCATAATCTAAGTGGAGACATCATGGTGTCCCTTAATCATTTTTTGAGACCTTGGGTCACTGCTAGGATCTCTGAGTCTCTGTCTAATATAATAAGCTTTTAAATCATTATTTTAAATGCCATATTCTGCAGATCTCTGAAGTATGAGGGCTGCACAGATATGTCTGATTAGACAAACTTTGTTTCTCATTACTTGTTTTAAGTTTGACTTTGAAAACATATATAGGGAATTAAATAAGGCTTATCTCTGTAATTAACTATATCAATACTTTAAGAATGACTGACAAACATGTGTTTCTAACAGTCTATAATATTTTAGCAGCTTTATACGAATGAAACTTTATATTGTGTCAGGTTGAGCCTTTAAAAATAATGATTTTGAATTAAAACTAATAAAAAAAACCTGAATTAGTCATCCCAAGGGTAAAAACAGAACAAGTTTGTATCCAGATGTTAATGCTATCTTCTGGGGGGCAAGGGAAAGGTCCCAGGGCAAAATGGGAACAGGAGGGTGCCAAGGGATAACATCCCTTTTGACAAGTTCTAAGGCACTAAAGACATTTGTTAGGGAAGAGCCAAAGTTCCTTTTGCCCTAGATAAGAAAGGTAGCATTCCTTTTAGAGAACAAAAGAGTTTTTCAAGCAACCTTAAGGTATGGGAGCTTTAACTTAATGCTTGACCTTGGGAAAAGGACTTTGAAGCTTCATCTGTAAAGTATGAGCTTTAGAAGACAACAATTTTTCAATTGAAGTATCTCTCAGTATTAATACAAAAAAATGTATAAATCAGTTTATTCAAATAGCTTAAGCCCAACAAAGTTAGCAAAAGACAAGGAAGCTAAACATACATTTTTAAGCCTGAATAGA
>NW_004949150.1:34003-37305 GCF_000317375.1 Microtus ochrogaster
GTCCTTTTGTGTTTCCCTCCCCCATTAAAGTGGACCCACGTGGGAGCCGCCGTGTCGTGTCTGTGTTTGTTCCGCTGTGCGTGTCTGTCCTGTGCCCCGTGTTCAAGAAGAACACCCCCTGCCCCTTTTATTATTTTTTAAGAAGAACACTGTGTCAGAGGCATGCTTTGAGAGTGAGTTTCTTACATTTCCTAGCCAATTTCAAATGCCTTAAGAGGGCACTTAAAACTTTTAAAATTGTAACTATCTAACTTAAAGCAGATTACACTCCAAGCCTGCATTTTTCCCCCAAGTATGGTGCTCTCATCCCTCCTCTTTCGCTGTTTTCTCTCTTTTCATTGGCTACCACACACTTGGTTCCTACTCTACTTCCGTCTCTTTCTATGCGTTCATTGGTGCTCCCGCTCTTTGTCCGATCTGGACTTCCACCCCTTTGTGGCCTCCAGGCACTCTGCCACTGTGCACCTGCCATGCCCGAAGCTATGTGCCGCACTATGCCCGTAATAGCAACAAAGTCTCAACAAAGATGCGGGGCCACCGGTTTTTAAAGCCCAAATGCGGTGTGGCCAGTTTGCAGAGAGGCACTTGGCCCCAAAGTGGTGCTTTGCAGAGTAATAGATACAGCGCCATTTCCTGGAGCACATTTAACCATCAGCTTCTGGGCCTTTCTCCAGCTGTTTCCCCTGGTCCGGCGCTGCCCCACCTTTTCCTATTGACAATAAATCCGCTTTTTCCCCCATCCTTCCTCTCTGTCTTGCCTAGTAAGCTGACACAACTCCAAGTCTGTTCTGTTAAAATAATGTGGCCACAATATGTGTAACTGTGTTTTTGTGTTGTAAATCTAAATGTTATGTATGTATATGCTTCCATATTACATCAGCTTTAAAAGTATGCACTCATACGTGGATTCTAGCCAAAAATAAAGGGCATCGAGCCTATAATTCGTGATCCTAGAGAAGATAAATAAGAAGGTGAACCCAAAGAAAAACTTATAGTTATCCTACTGGATATTGGAAGTAGACAAGATTGCCCCACGGGGGTGGGGGTGGAGTGGGGGTAAGGGAAGATGGGGAGAGCTTGGGGGAATGGGATGGTTGGGATGGAGGAAGGGTGGATATGGGAGCAGGGAGGTAGATAATTAAGGGAGCCATTTTAGGGTTGTCAAGAGACTTGACTTTAGAAGGGTGCCCAGGTGTTCAAGGAGATGTCCCCAGCTTGTTCCTTGGGCAGCAGAGGAGAGGGTGCCTGAATTGGCCTTATCCTACAGCCACACTGATGAATATCTTGCATATCACCACAGAACCTTCATCTGGCGATGGATGGAGATAGAGACCCACATTGGAGCACTGGACTGAGCTCCCAAGGTCCAAATGAGGAGCAGAAGGAGGGAGAACATGAGCAAGAAAGTCAGGACCGCGAGAGGTGCACCCACCCACTGAGACAGTGGAACCGATCTAATGGGAGCTCACCAAGGCCAGCTGGACTGGGACTGATGGAGCATGTGATCAAACCAGACTCTCTGAATGTGGCTGACAATGAGGGCTGACTGAGAAGCCACGGACAATGGCACTGAGTTTTGATCCTACTGCATGGACTAGCCTTATGGGAGCCTAGTCTGTTTGGATGCTCACCTTCCTAGACCTGGATGGAGTGGGGAGGACCTTGGACTTTCCACAGGGCAGGGAACCCTGACTGCTCTTAGGACTAGAGAAAGAGAGGGAGTGGGGGGAGTAGGAGGGAAATCGGAGGAGGGGAAGAGGTGGAAATTTTTAATAAAAAAAATAAAATGTATCTTACAAAAAAAAATCCCTAAGGTCTACTCAGGTTCACGGTAAAAAATAAAAAATAGCTCATATGTTCAGTTTAAAATACCAGACAATGATTTTTGTTCTCAAGTACCTCTACAGACCTGAAACAATGGCATTTTAAAAAATACAGAGCTTCGAATGTAAAGACAAGCCAGCCTCTGCAGCATCCTGTGTTCTCTTAGAAGACAAAGACCTATGTTTCCAGGCTTCCTCTGGTTTACAAAGCACCCACACAAAAGCAAAAAAGGCCTTCTTTCTCAGGGAATCAATCAGCTTATCTGTCAAGCCAGGTAATACCTTCTTCCCCTCACAGGAAAAAATAAATCTTTGGGCCTCTCACACTCAACAGATAATGGCAAAAACTACTTCTAAGCTTGATGTTCTCCAAGGACTAGGAGAGGATTTGGGATTGCCTGCTGGCCAAAAGCTGTCTTGTTTTTGCTCAACTATTCCTTCCAGATTCGTCTAAAAGCATTTGACATATCAGGGTGACTGTTCTTTAACAGGTTTCATAGTCTAGGATTAGCAGGTTTCAACCTTCAGAGGTTCAAAGTTCTGCAACCCCCAAGGCAGGCCAAGGGAACCCACCTAGCAGCTTGGGAGTGGGCTGGTGGCATACAGCATGGGGAAAAAAGATTGCTAGCTTTTCTAGCCATAGTAATTCTCTGTTCAGTGTTTGAAATCTTATTGGATCCTATCTGCCCCATACAACTGTGGCTGGCAGCCTTACTGATTGTAACAACAAGGCCATATAGCCCAGTCACCCATCCATACAAGAGTGCTGCCCTGCAGCCTTGTGATTGTACGGCAAACCTTCCCACGTTGCCCCTGAACTACAGGCCAAGCTTGTCTCCTTTCAATGAAATGTTTAAGACCTATAGAGGTTGTTTGTCTCATTCTTTTTAGGAAATATACCTCTATGCTTATGGCCTTATCTCTAAAGTTCTGTAAGTGATCCAAAATCAAAGTCAAAGAAGTTGCACTTTGAGTCTGTCCCATCACTTCAGTCTCATAACTCAGAAAGAGGACATAAAAAAAACAAAAACAAAATAGCCTACAGAACAAGGCTGTGAAGGCAAAACTTAACTGCAGATGACAGTCTCAAATTGTTTTGTGGGTATTAACCAACCGGCTATCTACTAAGATGCTGGAAAAACCCTGCACATTTATCTACAGAAACCAGAGAGCTCCACCCTGATCCAAAAGACCCTGGGGACATCTCCCCAGGTACTTAGCCTGTGATCTTTTCACATGTCCACATAGACCAACTACAGGCTCCCACAGGTTCTGGGCCCATCTACAGAAGGAGAGACAAACAGAAAGATGCAAAACAAAGCTCACTCATGAAAAACAGAAAACTTACCAGCTGGTTCAAGACTTACCACTGTCTGCAGAACAGTGGTCCTGGTGGGCTTGGAGGATCCTGGAGAGACCCCAAATTGTTGCCAGATTAAAGAGTTTCCCCCAATCCAACTAGAAAACTGAGTTCCATAT
>NW_004949150.1:37930-88118 GCF_000317375.1 Microtus ochrogaster
CCTTTTCACACATTGTTGGGCTTTGTTTATTTGTAGACTGCACAAACTGCCTTGAAATATTTTTTACCTAAAAATTTCTCGTTTTTTAATAAATTCATTTTATCTATTTAAAGAAAATTTTATATTTGCAAAACATTATAAAAAATAAAGAACACACACACCCCCCCCCCACACACACACACAAACCATATACACCTTGGAGGCTTTTGGATAAAAGAATGACCACAGAACGCCATCAGAGAGCACTCAGAGTAAGTAAAAGCTTAGAGAGGTGAAACTTTTGGGTAGAATTATTAAATGAAGCATATATAGCTTGCCATCTTGTGGTCTTGTGTGTGAACGTGCCTGAAAAATTGCTGTGGTATAAGTGGTTCGGAATCCTGAACTTTTTGTTTAAGTAAACCTGAACAGCAGGTACTTCTATAAGGCTACACCCCCCCCCCCACCGCTGCACTTTTCCATGCTCCCATAAAGATAAGCAAACACCAAAGACTCATTTAAGATTTGCAGGTGTGCTACATCCTGATTATAATAGTGGTTTGGATGAATGATTTCAGAGTTATATGAGATATAGAAATGATCCCTTTGCAGTGATGTAGTAGTGTTCTTCTCTGTTGAAAATGATCTGAAATTATAGAATTAATTAACTTCACTCTGAAGCAGTATTCAGTCCAGACATTTTAAAGTTCTCATTGTTTTTGTCTGCACGTAAACTTTGAGGACATTGTGCTACTGAACTGCTGTAAATCAAGAATGTGACACATGGTATGTTTTGGATTTTTTCCATACTTTCTGTCTTCTGAGCCCACATCCCACCTCCCTCTTTTTTTTTCTTTGCTGAGACCAAACGAATGTCTTACTTTGCTGCTTAGCCTAAATTCCATTGTTTTTCTTAATACCCTTGCTTATATTCATGAATACACACAAGTGTTAGATGCTGGAATCTTTTTCTGAAATACAGCATAGCATTGACCAGTGTAAACACTGTAGTTAGAGTATTTCTGAGTTCACAAAAGCAGAGCATAAAGTGCGATCCTGGAAGTGTGTAGAAAAGTGCCCTACCATCTGTCTCACAGTTTTTGGAAATATTTGGCCAATAAAGCACATTTGGGATCACAATAAATTTCCATCTCTGATGCAAAACAAGGTTTTTTATGACTTCTACTAGAAAAGTGTGTGAAAAAATAACATGGAAAACTCATGAAAAATAATTGAAAACCTTTGCTTAGAAACATTTTAGGAAGAAGTAAATTTTTGAAAGAAAAAATATTCCAGCAAAAACTATAAATACTTGTAATGTTTCTTTGATATTTGACTCATAAAACTTTTGCATCCCACTTGAACCCAGCAAGGTTTGGGGGTTATAAATAAGTTAATATATGAAGAACATACCACAACATCATCATCTATTGTGTTTCAATTTCTGTTTTCCTTGTTTAAAAATGTTTGCAAACATAACAATTTATAGGATACAGTTTTTTTTCCTAGTGAAGTAATATAATAGGGCCACATAAAATGATATTTTAAATAATTTGACAGCATGATTTTCTATTCCTTCAGTTATGATGTAAAAAACACAAAAATCTGACAATGGGATGTCCAGGGTGAGGTGAGGAAATAGAGGAACACTGTTGAAGTGGAAGGTGAAGGGCAAGGCACCCAAAGACAAACTGGCTCTCAATTTCCTCTCGTCACAGACATGCATGCAGAGAAAGGAATGAGTGAGTGAGGCATTTAAACCATTGTTAGTTGAGTAATACCTACACATTGAGTTGAGGTCTGACTCTTGTTTGGTTGGTGAATATTTTTAATACTTGGTTTGAAAGAGAAAAGAAATTGAAAAGTAAAGCAAGGAAACAAGAGAGTTAGAAGTTAATTTAAAAAAACCCTTACTTTATATGTTATAGACAAATAATTCAATTAATATATTAGTTAGATCATATCGACCCACACACCAAAATCAGATGTATTAAATTTGGGGCTAATATTTGACTTGCCCTTTCATTAAAATAAGAAGGGAGGGGCCATTGTTGGTGACAGCCCCATGAGCTAACACTATAATCCCAATTCTTGGGAGACAGAGGTAGTTGGATCTCTGTGAGTCCGAGGCCAGCCTGATCTCCAGATTTAACTCCAACACAGCTACAGCTGTTGCTCAGAAAAATTATGTCTCAAAAAACCAAAAACATAAAAAGTAAACAAACAAAACAGACAGAGAAACAACACAGTCATTTAACACTGTGTTACTATAGGATGGAATGGGAAAAGGAGAGCATGGTCTTGAAGAATATACAATGATGCCAACAAATGATAATTAAACATTAGGCTCTTGATCATGATAAAAAAGCAAATGAAATTCAGTGAAGTTCTTGTAGTACATTAATGTGAATTCAATGACCCTGAAAAAAAAACTTTTGTCTTCACAGCATAGTAGTAAATAGTAGATTATCTTATTTCAGTTTCACATAGACAGGTAGCCTTGTAGAATTGTATATCTGAAGAATGTGAGGATCCAATAAGTGTCACTTGCTTATCACAGTTGTTATATTCATCATAGTAAAGGCAGAGGTTTGCTGAAAAAATTAGAATACTACGCAACATTGTGCCTAAAACAGTTGCAACCATTGAAGAAAGACATGTCTTTTTAAGAGGCAAAAACAAGGGTTCTATACAACAAAAGATTAACTTAGCTAAAGTGATCTGATTAGTTGTGAATGCAAAACAGTTGAGTTGATTGATTCAGATCCTTTTGAAATAATGAACAAATTTGTCTCATGAAACAAAGCAGTTTTATTCAATCTCAAGCTTTAAAACTGGTGACACTAAATCTCAACAAACTGGAGATAAATAATCTTTTCAATTACTTTGCCATTTTGAGAGCAATAATGCCATCATAAAAATAAAACAATAAAGCTTCAGTCATTGTAAAAATTTATTTGGAGTATATCCTTGAAGGATATGGGTTGTCTTAAGAGGAAACAAAAATGAACGGGCGATGGTAGCACATGCCTGTAAAAATCATCAAAAGACACAAAAATGTCTTCCAGCCAAGTCTCTCCAAAGAGAGATCAGTTACAGTGGTAAATCAGCCATAAAACTGTCCTCACAAAAAATCCATCAGCTGAGAGATCTCAGTATCTGGTTTATTGCATAGTAGGAAAAGAATCTCAAAGAAATAAAAGAAATGTCATGAAAACTCCTTTCTCAACGTGAAGAATTACAGCATAAAGAGATCCTCTCTAAGCCCAGGTCATAAATCTGGAATTCTATGACACTCAACACAGAGAAATCCAGAATCAGAGAGAGCCTAGTCCCTCCCACTGTGTCACTGCTCATGAACTGAGCCTCTAGTTCTGTGTTAACCTGGTCATTATGACCTTCCTCCTCCAGTGCTCTGATGTGGAAAAAGACACAATTCACTCTTACTCTAGATAAAGTAATAATATCCAAGTACAGGAAAGTCAAGTTCACTCTTCATATTTAACCTCACAGGTTGTGCATTCACGGACTCAAAACTGAAAGTCAGATTGGAGATTCTCAATAGTGTTCCACTTCATTTCACAGTGCACTCATCAGTAAACAGAGATGTGTGCAATTTATTTTTTTGTTTTGTTTTGTTTTTTAGTCTAGTAGGAAAGAAACTGTCAGCCAGGAATTCTGTACTTGACAATACTATATTTTAGAAATGAAGAAAAGATAAATACACTATCAAAAAATACGTTTAAGGCAGATTTTACCACGGCTGTTCTACAAAAAAAAATGCTAAAGATGATTCTTTATTTTGAGCAAATGTAAGTATAAAATGCATAGTGGAAAACATGGGAAATGTAAAATTTAGTCTGAAGAGTAAGTCTACACAAATCCAGGGTGCTTCAGTATTGGAAATGCGAGGAATAAACTGTTTTCCTCTCTAGTATAAATATTAAAATAAAGCCATTAAAATTAATAGCAGGTTCATTGATACATTTCAGTAAGAGATAAATAGGAAGATGTGAAGTGGAACAATTTTAAAAGAAACCAATGTCAGAGAAAAAGGACTGAAACCATAGTTTTTTTTTTTTATCAGCATGTTCTTTTTGTTTCCATTATCTTTGTTTCCATAGTAAGTTTCTATCATCTCTAAACTATATAACCAAAAAATGGGGGTTATCCCCCACATGGCACTGAGATCTTTACTTGGTAACCTATTTCTAAGAAAACAGCAGTAATCGACAAAACAAACATAATAAGCAAGAAATCAAAATGCCCTACCATGCTAAGAATCTAACTACACGAGAGCTGTAAGGGAGAAAAAAGGGCCACTTCATAACAAAAAAAAAAAAAAAATACAAGTTTAAGCATGACTTCTATGAGAACTTATTTATACTTGATGATCTTGAATGCAAATAAATTGATTTCATTTTCATATAGAAGATGTAGTAAATGAATAGACAAAAAGTTAACAATGCTCAGGTATTTGTTGCTTGCAAAAAAAATCTCTGAGGACACAGAAACAAACACACAGATGCATTAAAATATATCATTTCAATAAAGCTAGAAGAAAGCAAAAGTAACCATGTAAATAGATAAGATGAACTTTAGATAAAATCAATAAAATCAAAGGTCATTATATAAGGATTAACAGCAAGTGGATAAAATCATAAAAATTATAAGTACATATGACAAAAGCTTCCAAATATGTAACCCAACGGTAGTCAGCTTCCGAGAAGTATTGCTTGGGGACATTGGCACTCCACTTTCAGCAATGAATATATTGTCCATAAAGAAACTCAACAAACACTAGAGCTAATTTATGATGTAGGTCAAACAGACTTAATAGAATATATAAAATATTGTAACAAGTCCAAGGCTCATATCCTTTTCTCCAGCATGTGGAAAATCCCTAAGAATAGATCATATGATAAGCTAACACTCAGGTTACAACAATTTCAAAATACTGAAACTATATCCAGTAATTTTTATGCTTACAGCTTACTAAAACTAGAAATCAGGAACAATGTTTTAGAAGTTATGGAAGTATTTGGGAATTATGTAAATTATTTATAAATAACAAATTGGATGAGGAAGAAATCAAGGATTAATTTTGTCAATACTAGTTTTATAATTTGGCATAAATAAAATTTCGTAATTTAAAATATTTTACCATTTCATACATGAGGAATGCATTTATATCATTTCAATTCTTCCCTCTTGCTCATCCAATCCCACCATTGTTTCTCCATCTCAAAGGTTAACTGATGACATGTTATTTAAATATTTTATCTGTATCAAGGCTTGGAGAACATAACAAAAGGTTCATTCCTGAAGAAACTGATTCCCCTTTTTAAGCAAACAATAATTGTCTGTAGCTCATTGTCTAGAGGTTGATCATGATGAGATTTTTGACCTCCACATATGCATGCCAGCTGGTGTTGTCGCTGTGCACATCTTGTTGTAGTGACTTGATTGTTGGTGTTTCATTGCTATACAGCTCATCAATGATATACAGAATACATTATGTCAAAGCAGATTTCCTGGTCTTCTGGCTCTAACACTTTTTTGACCCCCTTCTCGATGATGCTTTATTAATTCTAGGTATAGTGAGTGTGTTATAGATGCAACAAACGGGGTTGAAATTTGACCAGTTGTGGGTTTTTATAATGCTCTTCATCTCCTGCAAGAAAGAGGCTTCTTAGTTGAGCAGTGAGAGCTAAGACTAACTGTAAAAACAAGGTGCTGAAAATCCAGTTAGAACTGGTCCTGGTTTAGGCAAGTGACAGGAGTAGGTTATCTTCAAGGGCCAGTGACCAAATCCATGGGTGATTAATCTTTTACATTATAGTGCATGAATTTCCTCCTATTGGAAGGGCCTTTAGTCCAACAAGATAACTGCTGGCTATTCCCGGCACTTGGGGATATTTTGTTATACTAAACTTTGTTGGAATTTGGAAGGGTTTGCAATAGCTTAGAGGTATTATTGATTTCTTTTGTTCTCTGGCAGCTTGCATAACACCCTTACACACTATGAGAGGTAGTCCTAAGAGAGTGAGCTACCAGGTCCATTCAAGTTCCCCAAGTCCAATGCACAAAGGCTGTAGTGTCTGCAACAAGAAGGTCTTAATTCAAGTTCTGGCTGGCAACAAAGCATGATGACAACAGACTACGTTGTTTAAGGAATCTCTTAGAATCCCCTGTCTAACAATGGGAAGGTGAGTTTCCTAAGCCTGTCACTTATGATTTTGATATTGTCTAAGAATTTGGGTGGAGCATGATTGAGGAAAGTATTATTATCTCTTGAATTTTGTTTTATTAGGGGTTGAAGGGTAGATGTGAAGGAACCGGGAAATAAATGGAATCAAGATACATAATGCAAAAAATACATAGAATTAATAAAAAAGTATAAATTCAAATAAAAATTAATAATAAAAAAGAAAAGCTGAGTGGTTTAGGCAGGAACTTGGACAGCTGGCAACTTCAAAGGAAGAAGCTACAATAGCTACCAATAAGGCAGAACTGAACTTTTGGGGCCTTTGCTTTGTTCAGGGACTCTGAGCGGGCAGGATTGAAGAGAGAGACTGAAATGGACTTTTCCAGACCATGTAGGTATGAGATGAAGGTTCCAAAAGATCACATAGTTTTGGTGATTTTGTTAAAAAATCAGGTGGCTGTAGTCATGTAGACTTATGTCCTGGTTTATTTCTATTCCATTGATATATAAGTCTATGTTTTAACAGCACCATGTTATGCTACTGTAGTATTCCTTCAAATGAGGTACTATGATACTCTTGTAGCATTGATATTCTGCAGTGCCCTTTGGCTCTCCTTTGTCTTTTATGATTCCATATAATTTTGAGACTGATTATGTTACATACCTGAAGATTATCTATGGTATTTTGTATTGAAGCAATGAATTGAATTCGGTATAAAAATCATCCGTATAAAAAATTTTTTTACTTTCCATGAACTTGAGAAGCATTTCTGCCTTTTAGTGATTTCTCTCATATCTTTTTTTGGGGTGTGAAGGTTCTCCTTATACAGACTTCATGTAATTAGTTAGGTGATTCACAGGTATTTTTTGTGGCTATAGTGAATAGGATTTATTCCTGATTATTGGCCTACTGTTTATAAAAAGTTTCTGATTTGCAGTGTTAATTTTCTGTTCTGCAAACTTGGTGAAAGCATTTATCTACTTTAAGAATCCTGTCGTAAAATAGCCCTTCGACAGAGTCACATCTGTATATGTATATTCTCTGCATTTTTCACTTCTTTCTTTTATGCCTTTTACTTCTTTTTTTGTCTCGTTATTATCAGACTCCAGTCTCTACCATTAAGGATCGCTACTATTGCTACTACCTTCCACCTCTTCCTCTTGCTGCAAGATCCTGTGCCTTGCCCCTGAAGCTGATGCAATTCTGAGGCCAGATTCAGACTTTGTCCTTGTGACTTGACTCTTCAGTGGAACAACTGAACTACATAATTTCTAATCTAAATATCACAGTGACATGCTTTTGTCCTCTGTTTCAAATATCAAACTCAAGGGAATCAGCTTCTTTGAACATCTTGAACTCTTTAATCCTTTCGTAGTCATCATGTAACATACACACACGCACACACAGACACGTGTGTGTGTGTGTGCGCGTGTGTGTGTGTGTGTATAAAAGCGGCAGAAAGAAAGAATTTCTGTGTGATTTGGAATATCTTGTATAAAAGCTAGGTTCATAAGTAAACTTAGAAAAAAAAAGGTTTCTGTTTGCCAGTGGTGACATTGATGAACTAGATTTGCCCTTTGCTGACCCATGGATATCTTGCTTGCTGCTACATTGGGAGAGCTGGCTCTGCCCCTCACCCAAGGGGGAGCAGTCAAAGTAGAAGCCCTGACTTACTAAATCAGCTACTACCCACTTACACATCCAGAGCTTTGAGTTGGCTCACCACAACATCCACCTCTTCTATGACTGGCTGGAGCATGTGAAAGTACTGAAACAAGTGAAATCCGAGGTACAGCATGCCCAAGACTTGGAGGAATAACAACATACCCAAGAGGAGTTTCTGTGAGGCTCCAGGATTGATGGTGTATTAAAAAGCAAAGGCCTGGACAAAAAGAACAACTCACAATGAATAATTGCGTGTAACGCTGTTTGCATAGAAGGGTTTGCTATGTGAAAAACATTAACTTAGTAAGATGAGTGAAGAAGTGATGGAGAGTTGGGAAAGACCAAGGAGCGAAGTGTTTTGTGATTATTTTTATTAATATTTTTAGTTTTAGTTTTCTTTTGGGGCAGATGCTTCAAGCGTCAAGGATGGTTATGCATGGACTGGGGTATATATTGTGAAATTCTGAAAGAATCAATGAATATGTTAAAAAACAAAACAAGAAGAACAGAAAAAGCATATAACGTATATACAGCTACCAAAGCTACAGCTTCTCTACATAACACCTTTAATCTTGAATCCTGTTCTGCTGCTAGAAGACCATCTTTATTCAGGTCAGAGACTGAAGCAGTGGCGCTGAGTTAGTGACTGATGACACAACTGATTTTTATGAGCAAAACATAATTCTCTGGGGCCATAATAAAAGGAGAAAAAACACACACCCTACACACAGAAAGACACACACAAACACATACACACAGAGAGAGATATAGAGAGACAGAGGGAGAGAGAGAACTTTAACATGCCAAGATATCTCAACATCTCTATTTTTTGTTTACACCTTATATACCCCAGCAGAATCTTTGAAGCAGTATAAAATTTACAATGTATATACAGTCTATTTTTCAAGTGTGTTATTGCAATGAAAACAGTAATAAACAGCATGTTTCCCAATACTCTTACATAATTTACTATATTATAAATTATACATGAAATACAATTATTTCCAAAGTTCTGCATACAGTCATGCATAAGACACTTGTTAACAGGGTGTAAGCAAGAAAGGTGTTTTCCTAAGCTAGTTCTTTTACTGGCAGGCTGCACATGGCAATGAAAGGATATATCATTTTATCATTCCTCTCAAAAGTAATATAAAAAGATCTTAAAAGGATAGCAAATCTACATGTTTGTATTAAAAAACAGTCATTTCTACTTTAAGGCTCCACTCATCATCAACTTTTTAATTAAGCCATATAGAAAAAAAACTGAGGTCAAAAGTGGGTACAAAAAAATTAATCATCACCTTTGATCATCATCCCATCTTTAGGAAGAAAGGTACATAAGCCAGCAGTAGCCAGGCTGCCATTCTTCTTGTTTCCTGATCTCCTTCAACCTTGCTCTACCATCAAATGTGTGCCTTTCTGTACTTTAAATTGTCCCTCTTAAATTTCTATACCAAAACCATTAACAAAAATATCTTAATCTAACTTTATAATAGCCTGCATCTCTCAATAATTTCTAAGAGTGATGGTTGAATCATCAATCACCTCCAGCAACAAAGCTTGGAAAAAGTCAATCACTATTATTGGAAGTACCAATAACACTGGTCAGTGAAAACTAGAAACCCCTTTAGAGTTTTCATATATTATGAAAACTCATAGAATTTCATAGAGTATAAGGAAGGTGGAGACTACAATGGCTATGCTTAATAATAGTATGAGGTCCTCAGAACACATAGTCTTGAGGGCTCTGTCTCTCCAAAGTTCACCCAGTGTGTTTATGATAACCACTGAGTTATATTCCATGAGTTGCTGTTCTTCTATCAGGCCCCTGACACTGCACAACTGAAGCATCATCATCAGACAGGCTCTTGCATCCTTTCCCCAGGGAAGCTCCAACACTGGTCCATAGCTTCAAGGCTTAATTGGTCTCCATGACACACTTTGTGTTTTCAAAACCAGCACCACATGCAAACCCTTATACAATATTTGTCAAGGTCTGCTGCCTCACCATACCTTCTATGTGCCGGTCCTGAAGAAATACTTAGGAGATTTCACCTTGTTAATACTGATCTATTATTAATCACACTGATTTTTCAGGCCATGATAACAACATCAATTGTCTCAGGAAAGTTTCACTTCAGCGGTGCTGGCATCTTGTTAATCATAGCCTAAATTTGAGCCCCAGTAGTCCAAATTGATGTGTGATTCCCCTCTGCATGCTATGAATATGTTTTCTTAACGTTGGTTAACTAAACGCTGGTTTAGTAACATTAGTTATTAAGTACCCGAGGGGAGGTGGAGGTGATATCAAGGAGATGACATATAGCTGTTAAAGAGAAAGACACTCAGAACCTATAACAGAAACCACAACCCCGTGACAAGAAACAGATTGATAAAAAAAAAATGTTAGTTAAAGATGTAAGAGATAGTGAGAAATACACTTGTGTCATTGGCCAAGGAATGATGGAATTAACAGAGTTTCTTTGTGACTATTTTTGTCTGGGCAGCTGAAAACGAAAAGCAAATTCTGCTTACAAGAATTAAGTTTTTGATTTAAAATATCAACAAACATCTGTGATTGAATCTTTTA
This sequence comes from Microtus ochrogaster, assembly GCF_000317375.1. Taxonomy (NCBI): domain Eukaryota; kingdom Metazoa; phylum Chordata; class Mammalia; order Rodentia; family Cricetidae; genus Microtus; species Microtus ochrogaster. The sequence goes on from NW_004949150.1 coordinate 48,374, forward strand.
TAAAATTCTTTCTGAATCCTCACAGGCCATGCGTCCTTAATAAAATTATTCTCAGCATTGTTATCTTCCAAGATCCCAAAGGACAGTCCCATTAAATTCTAAGAACTCATTGCCTTTGCCAACCCAAGTTCCTCACGTCCTTCCACAACATTCCCCATAAACAAAACTGTCATGTTAATAACTGCAACATCTCAGGTTCCTAAGTATGGATTTCTGTTTTATTTTTTCCTTTTAGTGTTTGGAAAAAACACTGACAAACTCCAAGTTTTTGGAGGAGATGTAATAATTTTTTTTTCAGTATACAAGCTGCAGTTCATCATTGAAGGAAACAGAGGCAAGAACTCAAACAAGGCCTTAAAAGGGACCTTGTTGCCGGGCGGTGGTGGCACACGCCTTTAATCCCAGCACATGGGAGGCAGAGGCAGGCGGATCTCTGTGAGTTCGAGACCAGCCTGGTCTACAGAGCTAGTTCCAGGACAGGCTCCAAAGCCACAGAGAAACCCTGTCTCGAAAAAATAAAATAAAAATAAAAAAAAATTAAAAAAAAGGGACCTTGTTTAGAAGTTCACTTTCTGTAAGAAGCAGAAAGTTTTATGTGCCCACAGAGCATTAGGGAACAATAATGTTCAACATTTGGGGGCTTCTTCTAAGGGGAGGAATTACCTATTTCCCATGCAGAGGGCTGTGAATGGATACTATTAAGTCCTGGAGACTTTTTTGCTAACTGTGAAAGCAGACTTCATCCATCTTTTGCTAAAGAGTCAGACCTCATCCAAATTCTCCAGAACATTTATCACAAACTATCCCTCCACAGATCTGTATCTTTAACTCAAAGTTAATAGAAGCCTTCTTTAGGGAGATATCACATGATTTGAAAGCCTGCCTACTATACTATATACTATATTATATATTATAATAATATATATTATATAATATATGTTAGAGACTGTATTAGATTCTAGGACTTTTAGTCATAAAACCTACTCTCATGGTCATGAGTATATTGTAAAGGAATTTCTAAGTAGCGACACCTTAAATTTTATTATGAACATAGAATTGGAATAATTGTTGCTGAAAAATTTGGAATAGGAGTAATTATTGCCTGAAAACTTTTATCCCCAAATTGTATTGTATTTTAAATATTTTATCATGAACCATCTGGTATCAGACTTCCCCAGTCTGATCCAGGTAAAGAATGTCAAGAAGAGAAAGATACAGAGGGACAGACAGACAGACTGTTTGCCAGTAGCCTCCTGTTCTGGCTAGTATTATGTCAACTTGACACACAAGCTATAATTATCTGAAAAGAGGGAACATCAACTGAGAAAATTCTCCAAATAATATTTCTCTACATCATTTTCTTAATTATTGATTAATTGACGAAGGCTCAACCCATTGTGGATGAGTTCATTCCTAACATGGTGGTCTGGAAATCTATATGAAATCATGCTGAGAAAGCCAGTGAAAGCAAGTCAGTAAGTAGCACCCTCCATGAACACTGCGTCAGTTCCTGATATTCTTTGATGATTCACACTGATGTGGAAATGTATATAAAATAAAAGCTTTCTTCCACAAGTCCTTTTTTTGTTTTCTGTTAACTGGGTGTTTCCTCCAAGCATGAGAAATCCCAAGACACCACGTCTGATTCAATTGAAGACTGCTTGACACTGTGGTCAATTAACTCAATATGACTTAGGAATGTGTTGCTAAACAAAAAATTCTGATATTCTAGTACAACAATATCATCTATTGTCAATCTAGTTTTTCTGGCATACTGCACCTATAAAATGGAAGTTTCTTCCTTAGTTATTCCAAGAATAAAACCGGTTAAAATAAGGAGAAATATTACACTCAAGTGGGGTTTTGTGTGTGTGTGTGTTTTTTCTTTAAAAGCAAACTAAAACCTGAAAATGCAAATTGATAAACAGCACATTTGACTCATTTTCTACAAATTGACCTTCAAACATATTCTTTATTTCAAACTTTACACTGTTTTTTTAAGATTCATAGAAAGTGGCACATTGTAGATCACTATGTAGATTTATTTTCTATATTCCTTTGTTTTAATCTCTCTGGCTTAAAAATATTTGGACTGGAGTATTACTGTGGTATTTCCAAACACATAAAAATGTCCATAACTAACAGAGTGTGTGTAAAAAAGCAGTTATCATCTTCTTCCTAGTTTATACAGTGCCCTGTTATTTTAACAAGCTAAACAGAACAATTTTGTTCCCAAAGATTGGAACCACCTGTGAATTGAACTATCTATAATCTAGGATGGTTTCAATCCTCTCCTTATTGGTCAGTTAACTCCTCACTCAAATGTCCAAATATTCTTTCTTGAAACCCATTCTGTATAGATTTTATAATGTATCATAGGTTACGGTAACATATATACTATTATCCCAGGATGACAAATGTTTTAAAAATAAAGGTGAGAATTGTATTTCTTAATGAGAAATGCAGTTGTCCTTTGGTATCTGAAAAGAATTAGGACATCCTTTTGTATAGTTTTGTTCACAGATGATTTCCCCATATTCTTACTTTTAAGTCCTTTTTACCCTTCTAGTCTGTGATGTTCCCTGAGCTGTATGTGTAGGATACGATGTAGATATATCTCTTGGGCCTAGGATTCCCAAAATATCTTGATCCTTTAATTGATTTAGATTGTAGTAATTTGTGGTAGTCTCCATTTGCTGTAAGGGAAGCTTCTTTGATGAGTGGTGATAATTACACTTCTCTATGGGTATAGGGATAAGATTTAGAGTGCAGCAGCAAGGATTGGTCTTAGTCTAGCAATGGAGGGGTAGTAGATTCTCTTCTAAGTTCCACAACCACACTAATCCTGGAATGTAGTATAGGTGCGCAGTACCAGGCATGATTTCCCTCCTCTTGAAAGAACCTTCAGTCCAATTAAACAGTTTTTGGCCACCACCAAAATGTGACTACCACTTATTGGACCTTTATGCATGTGTTTCCCTGACAATAATTGTTTGTGCTTTATACATGGTCTTGCAACTGGGTATGACTATTGAGTGAAAAAAAATCTCTTAGAAATTTGTACTGTACAATCTGGAACAATGCAAGCTACACTAGAGGAAGGAGACTTTCAAGTTTGATCTTACAAAATTATCTGAGTCCAGTGTCCTAAGTGTGACGTGTCTTCAATAACACAATCTCACTTTCAGCCTGTGAGATATAACCAAGAGACACACCAGCAGTCTTTATTTCCTTGAGAGTTATCTAGACTAATCTGAAAAGCCTGTAATTCAAAAGATTTTTCAGTCCTGGTACTGGGGTTTATTAGTATGTGGTTCTTCATGGGTGCATTGTTAGACCCAATGACATATTTTCATTAAAGACACACATCCACATACTCACAGAAATGCACACGCTCATACAACGTATACATGGGTATGCATAAAGATCTATATGCATACACTTATATGAATTGAACATAATTCTGTTAAATACAAAGTAATAATTGGTGCTAAATCAGTAAATCTTTGTGTCACTTGTCCCTTGTCATCCTGTCTCATTTTATACTGACATTCTCCTCATGGTTCATTAAAACCCATTTCTCTGGCACCAGTTCTAATTGTAAGTTAAAAACAGCAGGCATCTCAAATTGCAAAACTTTCATCCAAATTTTACTGAAGAATGTGGGTACTGCACAAAACACTTAAAGAGGAAAAAGAAATCTGAGAGACATTTGCAGGCAACAAGAGACTACTTTGGGATTCTGAATCTAAATACAGAAGAAACAAGGTGACATGTGGCATAATTGATGAAAAACAAATGAAATGTAAGATTCTTTGTCCTCTGATGTTGGATCCTTATTCTTAGGAGGAAAACCATGCTGCAATGAGATCTATCTGAACAAGCTGACAATAAAAGAGAAGCGCTTGAGATTGTGATATAATGTGTTGTAGATGTCTCTGTAAATCTAAAAATAACCTAGAATAAAAATAATACTTTGAAACGAACCAGAAATAAGAAAAATTTTCCTTAGTTCAATAGAAACATTTCATTTGATCTACAAACTATCTGGTAATGCTCTCTCATATTTTTCTCAGATGCTTCAACTCTTCAATTGGTTTTGTTCTTTTATATATTTCCCACGGATCTTCCATATCATGGCAGTAAACTGTCAAATATGAATCATGTGTATCAAGTATCAAGATTCTTTACTAATGTCAAGGATAAATAATTCTTTCTTTCAACAAATATTTGTCGATATGAAAAGATAGGGTGATACAAGTGATATTAAACTTAATATTTACAAATCCAAAATAACTCATAAATTCCATGTCTTCTAAAATATAAAAAAAAGAAGTGAAAAGTAACATGACAGTCAATATGAAAGGCTGGTTAAAATACAGAAATATTGAGTAATACACTTATAATAAAATCATCAACTGTGATCTAAAGTGCTAGACAAAGAGAGTGGAAAAGAGCGTGAGTCTCCTGTCTCCATCTCTTAATTTAAAGAAGAACAGAGGAAAAAGTAGAACTCAATAAAAATCAAAAAAGTCATAATCATAATAATAACAATAATAATAATAAAAGATTATTTAAAAAAGAAGATCAAAGGAAAATCTCATGGAACAAAGACAGTAGAAGTGGATTACTGACCCAATAAGCCGATGCAGGAAAATTACTCGGGGCTGTAATTACATGTTACTCTCTTATGTATTCTGATGAGCAAGAAGCAGAACCCAGGAGAAATTCTGTAATCAAAGCAGTCAGCTGGGAAAACAGCCAATGCAACACCATCACTGTGGTTGCAAAGTTCTGAAGACCCGCCCTCTAGCCTATAAAAGAGGAGAACCAGAGATGCACAAGAGCACAGGCGACTAACAGTAGTGACCTGACCTACTAATTCTACTAAACTGATTCTACTAAAGACTGTGGAGTGTGAAAGCAAGTTCAGTGGTAAGACGACAGTATATACAAGGTTAAGATTACAGTTGTCTGTGACAGATCAGAGATTCAGTCTGTGAAATATATGGGAAATGGAGAGACTGCCAGCAATCCTGAGCAATGAAAACGGTCAGGTGAAAAGGAACACAGAGGAACGCTCTACACTAGTGGTTAGAAAGCTCTATTGGAATACATTTCCTCACCTGCTCAAGATTGAGAAAAGTGAGGACTTTTGCCTAAATGATGTGTCATAGGGAACAGAGAGCTTAATTGAACCATTTTCAAGAATAAAAGCCATCATTCTTAAAGTATAGGCAATGAGTGTAAAAAGATTCCAGATAACCTAGAATGTTTTCTATATTATGATCTGTTATTGGTGACTATTAATTTTAATCGAAGAAAAAGACCTTAAAGATCTTTGTGAGGATGCTTTGATTCAGACTTTATTCATAAATGGCAAGGTAAAAAGAGGCTGTGATTTGAAAGAGAATATTACTGAGTGTATGGGAGTGTTTTAAGAGAGGAAAGAAGGAATAAAAACTAAATTTTTCTAGACCTTTCCTAATAATGTGTTTCCATTATCATCGAGTCAGGTAACAATTTGAAACAAATTACATACTTTAAAAATAGAAATTGAAGTTACCCAATGTACATACACCATGCCAAATAAGATGCCGTACCATCAATATAGAAGTTAAGTCATTTACTTGTGTTCCTGCAGGGAGAATAATGCATCCCAGCAGCCTCTACCAAATGTAGGACTTGGTGACACATTGAGGAGGGACGTTGTGTGCAATAAAGGGAGTTGGTTAAAGCTTAGTGAAAATTGGAAACATCTAACAATCTATGGATTGTGTGAGCTTAGATATTCAATTCACTAATTGTGTTTACACTATCCTGTTGAAGGAAAAAAGTAAAAACTGATTCAAGTATAAATAAAAATGACAAAACTTCCAACTGTTTTTTTCCCAAATTGCCATTTCTATGGTTTTTGTAAGTTTGTGGGTGTGTAATAACATCTGTGGCACCCTGATTCGTGTCCAGGATAGATGTAATCTATAGACAGGGGATAACAGAATAAGGAAAGGTGCACAGTAGAGAGCAATTTGTAAATGGATCTGTCCTCACCACCTTTCCCTTTGTAAGATTGAGGAATAGACCCTTTTAGAAAGAAACGAGGAATTCTTTGAATGTTGTACAGCATGTACAACAGGAAAGTTCTTTTAAGTTTTTCTTGTTGCTCTTAGAGGTAAGGAATGCACTACTGTTAGCCTACATGGTAACTCTTCCCTTGTTATATTGTTACTGAATATGTCACTCAAAATTTCTTTGGACTAACTATCTATATGTTTTTTTGTTTTTTTTTGTTTTTTGTTTTTTTATATTGTTACTGAATATGTCACTCAAAATTCCTTTGGACTAACTCTATCTATATGTTTTGTTGTTTTGTTTTTGTTTTTTGTTGTTTTACCATCTGTGCTCCCATACCTTTTTTTTTTAACCAATTTCAGTCATGGATTCATTCTCACTCATGTTGTTTATCATGACTCTTTTGCTGCCATCTCTGCTCTCTGAAGAAAGGGTAAGTTTAAAATGGAAAATCATCACAAATTTAGACGTCAACTTTGTGAAATGGCACAGTACTTGAAAGTACAGCAATCTAGAGGGACTGATAAAGAAGACCATGCTCATGGGGTCTTAGAGCACTTAACATGGTAGAGAGACAAGAGAGTAAGGCTACACTCTCCACCACTGTCATCTGCAGTAGGTTGTAGCACAGATAATAAAAACCTAGAGATAGATATTGGGTTCAAACAGAAGATCAGAAAAGCAAAGCAGCCAAATCACTATAGAGATCTTATCACTTCCAAGGCTCGGACAAGGAAAGGGACGATCCTGCAAAGTTCTCCACCAACCTCAGATTCCACATTCCAGCGTGTTCCTGTCTCTTATACCCTTAATATTCCTCTCTCTGCCCAGCCATATTGCTCCTGTCTCCATGTCCCTAGTGCTAGGATTAAACGTGTGCGACTCACAAACACTGGGATTAAAGGTGTGAACCACTACCTCCTGGGTGTTTTTTTCTGAAGAGAGATTGTGTAGCCCAGGGTAGCCTTGAGTTTATAGATGTCTGTTAGTCTATGACTCCTGAGTCCTAAGGTTAAAGGTGTGTGCTACCACTCCCTTGCCTGTATGGCTAACTACTGTACCTCCTTGCCTTCTGATTTTCAGAAAAGCTTCATTATTAAAACAAAATAATATACCACTACATTTCTCCTCTTTTTTCTAAACTAAAAATGAAGGAAAAAAACTAATATAAGAAAAACTATGAAGATGGGGAGTGGTGGTGCACATCTTTAATCCCAACACTTTGTTCATAGAAGCAAGTGAATCTCTTTGAGTTTGAGGCCAGCCTGGTCTACAGAGCTAGTTCAAGGACAGCCATGACTCTTACACAGAGAAACCCTGTCAAAATAAATTGCATTATATCATCAATTTCAGCAAGAGTAAAAATGTATGTACACCCGTTTCTAGGAACAGTAATCTCAAACTTGTGTCAATATATAAAATTTGTATACAATATACAAAAGTCCAACTTAATGTAAAACATTTAAAACTAGTAGTTGCTTTTTAAAAGTAGATCCAATAATCTACATTTTTTTCTGATCATATCTATATTCCTCCTTTTTGCAGAGTAGATTCAATAATCTATACTTTTATCCCATCATACATGTATCCCCCTTTTTCTATTTGAAACAAGAAATTTGTATCTAATATCCTTTGTTCAACTTTCCTCCTGTCTATAACCAATAAGAATTTGCAATCAACTACCCAAACAATGACAAATCTGTAACCCATTGAACAAACTAAAACTACCCACTCCACATCTTAGGAATATGAGTGTCATAGTCTTAAATTTAATTCCTGCTTTCTGGGTAAAAGATATCTTTAGGGGATCCTGAAATAAAAATTTGGGTTAAATTTCACAACGTGACAGAGGTAGCAGTATCATTGGTTGTCTCGTGTTTGTGTAATGGGAATGTGCGGGGCTTGTCTCAAGTCCTGCCTAGAATAGTCTGTAATGCTGGATCATCTTAGCCAGCACAAAATTTTTCTGAGAGGTTTGTAGTCCAGAAGCCAATCTTTAGGTGGTCTTTTTAAGCTTAATGGGTGTTATCAGAGTCCTAGATGAATCACTGCTGTGGGGCCCCATCCTTTTTTGGAGACTTCAATGGTCACTATTAGGCTTGCAGAAATATGATACAGATTCAAACTCAAAATTATGTACTCTAAAGTAGATGAAATCTTTTCTAGAATTAGTAAGTATTCTATATGACCACTAATAACATTGAAAAAATTATAAAATATATACTTATATATATATTAATCTTATAAAATTTATACCTTAAAAAGCTGTTAAAGAGTCAATGTAAAGCCAAGGGATTATGAGATTAGAAGCCATACAAAAGTCCATGATTTTTTGTTTTTCTTTTTTCTCATATCATGTGGTTCCTCTGACATGAGATATAGATTTTGGATTGTAATTTAATAAGTAGTCTTCGGTTTAGAGAAGGAAAAAGACACACTTCAACTCCAAAGCCAGCTTTAATGTCTAACTGGACTGAATCTACAGAGAGATCATTTGCTTTATATGTCTGTAGAGAATAGCAGAAACAAACATTTGGGAAGATTTATGAATTTCTATCCTACTGGAAATGTGATATAGCAATAGAATAATTTAATCTTTTTCTTGGGACATTTTTTTTAAGGATGAGTTTTCCTTTTTCTTCAGATGTCCCATTTATTCAGGGTACAAATTAAAGCATTTGTTTCTTTTAAATGTTAGTTTAGATTAAACGATCAAGCTGTTTGATGAACTATCATCTTTTCTAACTAAGAGGTTATCTTTTGTTCAACTAGAATAATAATCAATTTTGATGTTATCCATAGCTCCTTTTCTCCTGTGGAAATAAAAGTAAAAGCTCTTTCCACTATGTAACACATGTTCAAATTTCCATTCTGAGGTCCATACATGTTTAAAATATATTGGCTAATTTAATTCAATAATTTTTAATTATCCAATGTTTCTCCACAGCTATTTTTCCTTTCATACTAGCATTTAGAAAATTCAAAGTAAATAAAGCATTATGCAATCTATTTCTTGAGGTATTTATCAATCCTTTCTTTCTGTTTAACATATTCTTTAGAGTTCAGTTTGTCCTTTCTATATTTGCCTGCCCTGTAGGCGTCTGTGGTATACTTTTAATATGCTTTATAATGAGCAAAAAAAAAAAACTGTTTCATTTTGTTAACGACATATGATGGAACATTGTTTGTCTTTATTTGTACAGGTATACTCATGACGGCCATAATTTCTAGCAAATATGTGATTAACACATTATTTTTTCCAAACTCAAATCAATTGCCTATTGAAAACCTAAATAGCTATCAATGGTGTGGTGTACATATATTAGTTTTTCAAACTCTAAAATTGAACATATCCATTTCCCAGATTTCATTCTTTTATGTACGCTTTGGACTAGTTCCTTCAGATAGTAGTGTTTGACTAAATAAAGAACAAGTAAGAAATTTCTTTATAATTTCCTTGGATTGTTGCCATGTAATGGAAAAGTCTTTTTTTTTAAACCTTTGCTATTGCCATTAAACTTTGCTATTGGATCTAGCAAAACCATATGTAATCGAAAGTGTTTATGTATATGGTATGATTTCTATTCCTGATTGTATCTAAATTCAGTGGTTTCAATATGCAAAACAAATTTTTCTGCATATTGCAAATCAGTAACTATGTTGAGTGTTTCTTTAAAATCCCTTAGCACCATCAAAATAGCATATAATTCTAAATTTTGGATAGAAACTAAGGGCTTTGATCCACTTTTCTTAAGTTTTCTAATCTGTAATCTGCCTTTTCTGACTCATTTACATCAGTATAAAATGTAGGGTCACCAGGTATTGATGTGCCCTGTACAATGGTAACAGGATCCAGTATTCTTTATAAGTTTAATTCTCTTGCTTCTGGGATGGCTATTGTTATTATTTCCATAAAAATGACTACAAGCTCTTTGTCAAAGTTGACTTTTTTCCCATAATTTGTCAGTGTCATCATTATTAAAAGCTACAATAATTTCTGTTGTGTCTCTTCCTGTTAATTGATGGAGTTTCAGTTTACATTTAGAATTAACACAGAGAACTTTTCCACATAATTTTTTCCATGGTTAATATGGTAAAAAGATCCATTCTAAGATAATATCTCTCTGCATTAAAACTCCTGTAGGGAGATTAATATGATCAGAATGCAGTTAAAATTTAGCTACTCATGATCGACATTTATCTTCTGTAACTTCTCTTCAATCTAAGACAATTTTCTCTCAGTTTCAGCTAATAATTTCCTAGAATTATTTAAGTTCTTGGCACCATCTAAGGTTTGTGTAGTAATAAGCAGTGGGCTGTATCCCGCCACCCAGCTAGCTTTACCCGAAATAATTACACGGACACTGTATTCTTTTAAACACTGCTTGGCCCTTTAGCTCTAGCCCTTACTGGCTAATTCTGATATCCGATCAACCATCTCTAATAATCTGTGAGCACCGGTCTTACCAGGAAGATTCTAGCCTACGTCTATCCTGGGTCAGAGCTTCATTGCGTGTGTCTGCCCGGGAATGGGGCATGGCGTCTCTCTGAGGTGTCTGCCCCCGAGAGGAGAGCTGTTGAGTCTCTGAGCTCACTTCCTCTTCCTCCCAGCATTCTATTCTGTTTACTCCTCTCACCTATGTTTTAAGCTATGAGGCCAAGCAGTTTCTTTTTATTGCTTAACCAATGAAATCAACAGATTGATATATGACACTCCCACATCAGGTTTGGTTTACATTAACCAGTTTACCAGGTTTTATCCACCTGTGGGCCATAGATGGGAAATGTCTCATAGTTCAATTTTTGGAACTCATTAAGAGTCTGAAACTGATCTCTCCTGATTCGCATCTTTTGGGGTCTCATTTTTTTGTTAACCAATTTTATAGTATAAATAATTAATAGAATCTCCTCTTTGTACTTTTCAGGATTTATTGGAAGACATCGATTTTGAAAAGGTAAAAAAAAAAAAATTCTTTACTTCTTCAAACATTCTTTCTAAAGTATCTACATTTGAATCAGAATATAAAATGACATTTATGTAATGGTAATTTATAGATTGAGGAAATTGCTTACTTATCATTTCCAGTGGCTGCTGTATAAAATATTGGCACAGGGTGGGGCTGTTTAGTATTTCCTGTGGTGGCAACTTCCATTCATATCTCTTAGTAGGCAGAAAATTATAAATAAGCGCTGTGAAGGCAAATTTTTCTTTCTATTTCTTGTAAAGGCATACTGAAGAAACAACTTTTAAACCAAAAAATATGATAGAGTATCTCTTAAACAAAAAAGATGGCAAAGGAATTCTAGACTGTAGAGAGCTCATTGGCTGAATCACCTCATTAAAAAGTTTTAGATCTGTTACCATTCTCCATTTCCCAGATTTCTTTTTAACACCAAATACAGGAGAATTCCAGGGACTGGATGATTCTTCAATATGCTCAGTTCCTAGTTGTTTCTGTAACAACTGTTCTAAAGTCTGCAGGTTCTCTATTGCTAAAGGTCATTGCACAATCTATAGAGGTTTGTCTGTCAACCATTATAAAGTTAAGTCTGTTAGTCTGTTTTAAATAGCAGAAGATGTTTTTGTATAACCTGAATGTTCGGTAACTGTTATTTATAATATCTTGTAATATTTTTCCCAGAAACATATGTTAATTTATGTTATGTTTCTAAAATTTGGGGAATATTAATCTGAGTCTTCCATTGCTGTAACAAATCATGTCTACACAAATTTATCATTGTGTTATCCAAATATAATTTTTATATTTCTTTCTGTGATTATGGCCTCATACATTTGATCCATCTCACACTCTGCTTTACCAGAGATAAATTTTCCATCCCCCAAAACTGAATCTTTATGCCCTGTAGAGGCCAATTTGGATGCCAATCTTCTGATGAATTATTGTTACAATTGCACCTCTATCTACCAGACCTTCAATGACAATCTCATTTTTTGTATTTATAATTTTAGTCTTTTTTTAGTTATTATTATGGTTTATGATGAATTTTCTGTTCTCTCATCTATAACTGCTCCATTTTCTAGAACAGTATGGTTTCTTATGATAGCTAATAGCTTTTTTGATTCTTCTGTGAAGGGGCTTTCTATGTGATGGCAAGAAACAACTGAACTGGATTAGGCATATTGGCTGGTGAGAGACCCATCAAGGAGTTTACTGATTCAAAGAATTACTGAAGCACAATTTATAAAAACTCAGAGAGAAAATTTGGGGTTTATTCTAAAGATTCAAAAATCAAGGCAGTAAGCCACTGGCTCATACCTTGACCTCAGCCACAATTTGCTATTCAGCCTCCATGAATCTTAGAATAAGACTGTCCTCACATTTTAGAATCTTCTCTAGATCTCAGATTAAAAGTATTTACTACTATGTCCTGGTTTCTATGGCAAATTTGGTGCCTACTGTGTTTAAAGGCATGTGTTATTGCTGCCTTGTATGTAGGGCTTGCTAGTGTGCGCAGTTTAACTTTTCTTATCCTCATGTGAGTTTTATTTATTAAAATACAAGTGAAATGCCACTATATTTTCCCTTTTTGTCTTAAATAAAAAAGAAGGCTATAACTAATATACAAAAATATGTACAGTAAATACAATAACTCTAAATGATGCATACATGCAAATTCATCAGCAATGTCCATCCCCTTTGCATATAACAAATTCAGAGAAAATACTCCACCTCTATCCTTTCTTTGTGAGTCTAAAATTTTGTACCTCATTTACTTTCTAATACAACTTAAAATATCATCCAAACCATCTTTTGATAGCTCTCAACCTTATATATTTTACATTTGGTTAGTGAATTTCTTTTCTGAGTCTTGTAAACAAATGAGGCTATAACTATCCAATATTGTACCACCTCAGAGAACCATGAAGGAAATAAGACTAACTGTGTATGGAGGAAGTGCAAACAAGCAACTTCCAAAAACTGCAAGTAATGACATAAACAGGTGACTTCCTAGACAGACACCAAAATGTCTTCTGTAAGGTTGGGGCATCCATCTTTGGCCTACAGGCCTAGTTTATCCAAAAGACTTTTCAGTGAAGCAGGATATTTTGGTCCTGCTTGTCTATTTAGGACAGTATGTTGTCAGCAGTTCAGGCAAGGACATAGTCTTGCCCAGTGGCTTCCTTTTGCCACAAGAAAATAAACTCCACATGGAGTTTTTACAATACACATTATCAACTCTGAAGTAAATTGGTACTGCCAGGAACAAGAATGTCTCATTGACATAAAAAAAAAGAGCACAGGTTATCAACACATCTTAAATTTCATATTCTGTAGATCTCTGGAGTGTTTGAAGATGACCTGTATAAATTAAATCTTTGTTTGACTTTGAAAACATACCTAATGTGACTTCAAATTCAATTATACTAGGTGATTCACTATAAGCCTATTTATCATTATTATAATAAACAGGCTTAGAATTTTGCATCGCATTGCTTAATTAGTTATTTAGATATAGTACCTTGAACAAGAGTAGAAATGTATGTATAGTATTGAAGGGGTATGTCACAAAACAATTGCACACAAGTTTAGAATTATGATTAATAAAAGGGTTATTTATTTAAGAGGAAAACTAACAGATCAGTGTCCTAGACAACAGCCCTGTGTGTGACCAGGAACAGGGTCTAGCAGCTGGAAGTGGGAAACAGAAGCAAAAGAATGAGCACACAGCTACTGCTGATTTTTAAAGCAGAAGAGACCACTCCAAGTGGGCTGGTATCTTAAAGGCTATTGACTGAAGGAGTGGAAGGCGCTCCTACAGCATAGCATGTTATAAGAAAAGCAATCTCAAATTTATAACAATATAAAAATTAGTATATGGCATACAAAAGTCCAATCCAATGTAAAACATTTAAAACTAGCAGTTGCCTTTTAAAAGTAGACTCAATAATCTACCTTTTATCTTACCATATCTATATCACTTTTTTCTTCTCAGAGTCTATCCAATAATCTATCCTTTTATCACATCATATTTATATCCTCTTTTTTACTTTTCAGAATAAGAATCTTGAATCTAATTTATTTTGTTTATCATTTTTCTTTCATTAGCCATATCAACTTGTAACCATCACACTAAACAAAAAAAATATCCATATTCTATTTTCTGAGAATGTGGGCATAGTTTTCTAGGCCACCTACTACTGACTGGAGACAGTGATAATCTCATGGGGACCTAAAGAAAATTTAGAAATATGGTTAATTCCTGACTAAAGTGAGTCTGGATCATCTCATCCAGCAGTCTTGAGGCTGTTCTGTTCATAGAATTCAGAGGAAACTGCATTAGAGGTACTCTAAAACATTGGATTATCTGAGCCATCCACTCCTAACAAAAGTTTCTCAGGGGATCTTTCTTAATTATACCTTATTTTTCTCAACCAAGAACGAATGTACAACTGATCAAACCTTACTTTTTTTTTTTTAAATCCAGAGACTCTTATTTCCTTTGGAAACAAAAAAAAAAAAACCCTCTTCTCCAAAGTAACATACTTTTTGACTTAAATTTCAAAGTCAAGGCATTTTCCAAATACATATGTTGGATTAATTCAGCAGCATTTACAATCAAATGTCTTTTAGAAACTGTTATTCCTTTCTCAGCAGTCAAGCAATTAAGAGATACCATAGTAACATTCTCTGTATGTTTTTCATCTTTATATAAAAGGTAAGACATGGATAGGAGATGAGAACACTAGATTCTCTCCCAAATCCATGTGGCTAGGTTTAGGTCCATCTTTGACTTGTCCTGGTAGCCACAGGAATTTTTATGTAAACTTCTGCCCCATGTTTGGTATCAAATGAAACACGATTAATAAAACATCAGAGAGACAAATTGGGGTTCAATCTGAAGATCTAAAAAGCAAAGAAGTTAGCTACAAGCACTTATCTTGACCTCAGTCTTAACTGGCAGTCCTGCCTCTATGAATATCACAATGAGACTGTGTCTGAGAGCTGTCTCCCCACATTTTATAATTCTCTATAACCCTGGAATTAAAGACATGTACCACTACTGCCTGGTTTTTATGGTAAGATGGTATGTTTAGTGTGAATTGTTGCTGCCTAGTCTGTAAGACTAGCCAGTGTGACTATTTTATCTTTCTGATTGTCAGACAAAGTTTACTTATTAAAATGCAAGTAAAATGCCACTACATATTACCTTGATTATCCTTTGTTGACCTACATTCATTAGTCTAATGCCTGCCTTTGACAAACCTTCTACATAATCCAGAAAAAAAAGGGATGTTATGGATGGATTATGCTTAGAACGGGCATTGTTTTTAGGCATGTCTTGTTTAAAGGTGATGTTGCCTGCCACAAATGAAACACTTGATATTTCCATTTTTTTCAAATCTCTATAAATCACTTCTCCTATATAAGTATCATCATGTACATGAGATTCAATATTAATTGTATCTTTGATGCATTCCTAAACAGGCATTGACCTTGCTTTTAATAGCCTAATAATCCTTTTGCATTAATAATTATCCTTTTCAAAAGAGAGAGATTTAATTATTATTTATCTAGCTCCTGAATTTGGTACCATTCTTTTTCCTGCTGAGGTCAATGTTTGTAAGAAAGTCGTGAAGGTTTTAGTAAACGACTAGTCTTTTTTTCTATTTCTTCAATTTTGTCCTAAGCTTTCAAAGCTGCTGAACGGCCTAAAGTCAGGATTCAACCATAATAGAGACTGCATTTCGACAGGGACATAATCTCCTTCTCTAAGTATTTTATCTTGGGAGATTTTCATTCCTCTAGCTTACTCCATTTTTCAATAGTCTTAGCCTCCTTTTTAAACCAGGTACTCCATTGTCTTTGTGGAGCAGCCTCTAAAACAGCTTTAACCAGTTCTATCCAATTTTTAGGAAAAAGTCTGTAACAAACTGACCATGAATTTAACATTCTTTTCACAAAAGGTAAATGTGTGTCATATGAAACTATTGCTTTTTTGAACATCCTAAGTCTGCCTTTGGCACAAGATTTCATTCAGAATTTTCAGTGCTGCTGTCATTTAGCATTTTCTGTAAGATTAATAGATATATTAAGTTAGCTTCTGTGAAAATCTTAGACTGTTCCTCTCTATTCTTAGAATGCAATGTTGAAAATTGTTCTCCATTAAACTTCCCTGTTGGGTTTGGAGATATGTCTGAGCTATTTAATGAAGTTCTCTTATGTCTGCATCTTAATACTCAGATCAAACAACAATTTTAGTAATAAAGCAAAAATAATAATGCTAATAATGTTTACAATTGATACCACATAAATCCCATTAAATTAGTTATCCTCTCTTTTAATTGTTCCATTTTCAAACTGTCTAGCATATTATCATAAAGAGACCCAAAATTCTTCATTATAATGATTTTTCCCATTTAAAAGATGGGAAATATTCTCTTCTTTAAATAATCCCTTCCTGTAAGAATTAACAATTGCATTAGCAGATTTGCTGACAATGTTGATAAAAATGTGAGGTTTATTTCTACTGCATAGAACAGTAAAAGTCTGACTGAATTTCAAAGCAGCTACCTAATTTGTCAGCAGCCTGAGGAAGAGGTGTAGTCCAGTGATTCCTGCTGTGTGTAATTTCAGCCAATATTGGTGTCTATAAAGTCACAGTCAAATAGCTTTTTCATGAATTCATACACCAAACATAGGGCACCAAATGTAACATGAACAATTAAATATCCAGTGACAGAAATGGCAGGTTAAGCTGAAGATCAAAAAAGTAAAACATGTAAGCCACTAGAGGGATTTTTATCTTTTCCAAGTTTCAGAAAAAGAGATTATCCTTCAGTGTTCTCTACCCTTTTATGTTCCTCTCTCTGCTCAGCCGTATTGCTCCTATCTCTGCTTTCCTAATGCTGGAATTATATGTGTGTGACTCCCAAACCCTGGAACGAAAAATGTGTACTACCAACACTTGGATGTGTTTCTGGATCAGTCTTGTCTTGCCCAGGATATCATTGAGCTTACAAAGATCTGTCTTCCTCTGTGTCCCGAGTCCATATATTAAAGGTATGTAGCACCACTTTCTGGCCTGTATGGCTGACTAGTGTAGCTGCTTCACTCCTTGATCTTCAGGCCAGCTTTATTTATTAAAAGACAAATAATATACTACCATACTTCACCTCTTATGTTTAAAATGTAAAAATAGGCTATAAATATTAGAAGAAATATATAATAAATACAACAACTATATATAATGTATATAGATAATAAATATATCAACAATGTCTAGTCCATGGGCATTTGAAAAATTCAGAGAAAATGCACCATATCTATCATATCTTGGTGAGTCCACAGCTTTTAAATAATTTACTTTCTATCATAATGTGCAGTGTCATTCAAAACTATCTTTGGATGTCTCTCAGCCTTTTGCACTTTACAGCTCCTTAGTGAGACTCTTTTCTTAGCCTGGTAAGGAAGAAAAGCTATCACCATTTAGTTGTCAGCTACCTCCGAGAACTAAAAAGAAAATAATGTTAACTGAGTAAGCAGGAAGTGCTAGCAAGCAACTTCCAAAGTATATGAGAAATGGTAGAAATATCGGGCTGACTAAACAATCCCTGAAAGTTTCTCTGCAGTGTTGGAGCATCCATATTCAATCTACAGCCATACGGTATTTGATAAAACAAGTAAAGCAGAATATTCTGAATGGTTGATCAGCCTAGTCATGAAATTGTTTGGCAGCCACAATCTTTTGTGTCCTGCTTGTCCAATTGGGACAGCATTCTGTCAACAGTTAAAATAAGGGTAATTTCTTGCCCAGTACTTGACTTTTGCCAAAAAATCATAAATTCCATGTTTGTTCAATGTCCATTATCTACTCTGAAGGAGATTAGTGGTGGCAGGAGGAGACATGCCTCGTTGTCATGAGGAAAGGATTTATATTAGTAAAAATTTTAAATGCCATATTCTCTAGATCTCTGAAATGTCTGATGATTATCTGTCTATCTAAAACATATCTTTGTTTGTCCTTTAAGACATACCTAATGTGGCTACAAGTTTGATTATGATAGCTGATTAAGTATTAATCTATTTTCTTATTATTCTAAATAGCTGGTAATAATAATTTTCAAGGACAAAAAAATATTGTATTAAGTTGTTAACTTGAAGAATCGAAAATATATGTGCAGTTAAGGTCTAAAAGAGCAATCTCAAATTTGTATCAATACACAAAATTTGTATGCAATATAGAAAGTTCCAATCCAATGTAAACATTTAAAACTAGTAGTTGTTTCTAATAATAGATTCAGTAATCTAACATTTTATCTGATCATATCTATGTCCTTCCTTTTTCCTTCTCAGATAACATTCTATAATCTACCCTTTTATCCTATTATATCCGTATCTTCCTTTTTTTTCTTTTTGAAAGAAGAAATCTGAATCTAATCTTTCCTCAACTTTCCTCTTGGACATAACCAATAATATCTTGTAACCAACCTCTCTAAACAATGACACATACCCATAACACATACTTTTTTTTGAAATGTGGGTGTCATATTTTTAAATTCCTGATATCTGGGGTGAGGTTATCTTTAGGAGTTCCTGAAAGAAAAAAATGGATTAATATTCAAGACCTATGAGAGATAGCTGTACAGTATCTGAATAACAAAAAATTGCAGGGCTTTTCTCAAATTCAGACTAGAGTAGTCTATTAGGTCGGATCATCTCAGCTACCAGCCTCAAAATTGTTCTCAGCAGTTTGCAGTCAAGAAGCTGATCTTTAGGTGGTGTTTCAGTTTAGTGGTATCATTATAGTCCTGGAGAAATCATCATTGTGGGGCCCTGTCCTACTATTGAAGACTTTATAAGTCACTGTTAGACATACCCCTGGTTCACTGCAAAAAGCTGATGGAGTCTCAAACATGAAATCATGTACAGGTAGGTATATGAAATCTTATTATAGAATTAGTAGTTTATTACTGGATGTGTACAATAATATCATGACAGAAAGGTTAAAATATAAATGTATACATACACATGAATTAATCTTATAAAATTTATACCTTAAGAAAAGTTGTTATAGAATCAGTATAAAACCAAAGGATTATAATATTAGTAATATTAAAGTTTTGTCCTTGATCTGTCCTATATAAAGTGGCTCCTCTGACATAAAATACAGATTTACTTTTGTAAGCATGCTGTGTTTAGAGAAGGAGAGAGCTATACCTCAACTTCAAAGCTGGCTTTAATCTTTAGTTGGGCTGGGTCTATAAAAACATCATTTGCATTATGTGTCTGAAGTGAAGATTTATGAATTTTTATCCTGTTGGTAATGTAATATATCTGTAGGCCAATTTATACTTTTTCTTGAGGCATTTTGTCTGGATGAGTTGTCCTTTTTTATAGAAGTCAAATTGTACAGTGTTCTTTTAATTTTTTAGTTTGATACTTTTATTCTCTAGTAAAGATAAAACCAAAACCTTCCCCAATCTTAATTTGGGGGAAGTTCACATTTGACAAGTTATTTCAGACCAAATGAAAAGCATTTACGAGTTTTATAAGTTAGTTTAGATTTAATGGTTTTATTCTTTTATGAACTATCATCTCTTGTAATCAAGAGTTTTCTCTTCTTCAACATTAGTCTTTATCAGTTTTGATGGTTTCCATAGCATTTCTTCTCCTGCAGAAACAAAACTAAAACCCTTCCCTAACATGTCATATGTCCTTGTTTTCATTCAGTGCATTTTAAATATATCACTTGAATTATTCCAAATTTTTATTACTCTATGTCTCTCTGCTTCTGTGATGTCATTTTCATTAGCATTTAGAAAATTTAAAGTTAATAAAGCATTTCACAATCTATTTCTTGAGGTGTTTATCATCCCTTTTGGTTTTTTTTAACACATCCTTCAGAGTTTGATTTGTCCTTTCTATAACTGCCTGCCCTGTAGGAGTCTAGATTATAACTGTAATATGCTTTATTTTATAAAATACAAAAGAATTATTTTCTTAGAGACATATTCAGGATCATTGTCTGTCTTTATTTTTAGAGTCATATTCATGATGGCAATAGCTTCTAGCAAATATGCGATTACTTAAATAGCCTTTTCTAAACTCAAAGCAGTTGCCCACTAAAAACCTGAATAGGTATCTTTGGTGTGGTATACATATTTTAGTTTTCTAAATTCTACAAAATAGGGCATATCCATCTCTCAGATAGCATTCTTTTGAGTTCCCTTTTGGTTACTTCCTGCAGGTACTTATGTTTATTTGTATAAAGAACAAGTAGGACATTTCCTCATAAATTTCTTGGCTTGTTGCCATATTTTGTAAAGTCTTTTTTAAACTTTTTTTATGACATGAAGATGTTTATGAAATTCTGAGGTCTTCAGCACATTTCCAATAAAAAATATTCAATTTCTGTTCTACCTTTTGCTAGAGGACTTAGCAGACCCAACAAGGATCCAATGTGGGTTGTGTATATGAGATGATTCCATTTTTAATTGTATCTTGTAACTGAATAAATAATAAAGTCAAGTGTGACAAAATGATTCATCCTAAGATAATATTTTCCCTCTGCATGATAACTCCTGTAAAGGTAATGATTGCAATGTAATGTGACCAGAATGCAGTTAAGATTTAGAACCACACGATCCACATGTGCCTTCTGTAATTTCTCTTCAATCAAAGTCATGTCTCTATCAGCTTCAGGTTATAAATTCCTGAAGCTATTTAAATCCTTGTCACCATCTAAGGTTTTGTTTAAATTAATCAGTTCAACAAGTTTAATCCTAATAGTGGGCTGTAGATTGAAAATGTCTCCTAGCAATCTATGGAAGTCATTAAGAATCTAAAATCAATCTCTCCTAATTTTCACTTTTTGTTTCTAATTTTTGGTTAACCAATTTTATACCCTAAATTTTTAATTGAATCTCTTCTTTTTATTTTTTCAGGCAGCAGCTGAACTCAATAACAATATCTAAAAGGTAAATATTTTTTAACTTCTTCAAATATTCCTTTCTAAATTCTCTACAGTTAAAACAGTTAATAAAATATTAACCATGTAATATTAAATTTTAGATTGAGGAAATTGTTTATGTATCATTCATAGTGGTATATTATTTGTATTTTAATTAATAAATCTAGCCTGAAAGCCATGTGAAAAGTTAAGTCACTGGATGTCATGCAGAGGTGGTAGATATTTTTAATTCCAAAATTTTGGAGACAGAGGCAGATGGATCTCTGTGAGTTCAAGGTTACTTTTGGCTATTCAAAATCAATGTAGAAACAAATCCAGGTGCTAGTGGCCTACAATTTTAATCTCAGTACTATGGAGTCAAACACCTTTAATCCAAGTACTAGAGGGAATATCACACGAGAGAAATAGACTTAGGCCACTTATTCTGCTTTGGTTGCTTTATATGCTTCATCTGTGCTCACCCGACCAGTAGAGGCAAGAATTCTCTAGTGGCTGATTTCTTTGCTTTAAGTTTGAATCCCAATATCAGAGTCAGGTTTTATTATTCTTGATTTATCATTCCAATGGATGCCATAAAATTATTGGCACAGGGTGGGACTATTAAACATTCTCTGTGGGAGATTCTTCCATTGATATCTCTTAACAGGCTGAGAAATTTTAAGTAGGTACTGTGAAGAAAATTTTTCTATCTTTTTCTTGTAAAGGTATAGTAAATAATCTTTTAGATCAGCAACTAAAATAGAACATCTCTTAGGGAAAGGAGAAGGCAAGGGAATTCCAGGCTGTAGAGAGCCCATTGGCTGGATTACCTTATTATCAGCTCTTGGATATGTTACCATTCTCAATTTTTCAGATTTCTGTTTAACAACAAATACAGGAGATTTCTAAGGTTTGGTTCATTTTTCAATATGCTGTTCACTTAATTGGTCCTATACCAGCTGTTCTAAATCTGAAGTTTCTCTGTTCTTAAAGCCCATTTTGCAACCCATATGGGTTAGTCAGTCAGCCATTTTAACGGTGGGGCTCTTGATGCCTTTTAAATAGCTGCAGCTGTTGTGCCCTGTTCTTGTATTGCCTGAATGGTTGGTGACTGTTCTTCATAATACCTTGCAATATTTTTCCAGAAACATATATTAATTTATGGTTTGTTTCTAAAGAATTCTAGTTTTTAGTATTTCTATTCTGAGTATTCTATTTCTGAGTGTTCCATTTCTGTAACAAATCACATCCAGAGGAGCCTTAGAAGGTTTATGCCTTTAAGACTTCCTTACAGGGTTCAGTGAAAGATGCCACAGATAGCTAAAAGGAGGCTCAAAATCTGAGGGTAAAGATCTGAGAGATAAGAAATCTAATCTACTCACAAAGGAATTGCCTGTCCTTGTATCTTTATTCCTCTGTTTTCAGTCAATTATTTCTTATTGTTCTACCCATTACTTGTTCTTCTAGTTCTACATTATTCTTAGTTAAACATGTTCTTTCTTTTCCCCCTCATTACAACATGTTATATACCCTGAAAACCAGCAATTCCCCAGCCCTAGCAGGTTCCAGGGCCAGAATTCTTTTGCCCCATAAAATATCAGATAAACATTTTCATATACACACAGAGACATACACACACATACACATGAACAAACACACAAACACACAGAGAATAAAAGCCAGAGAGAGAGAGAGAGAGAGAGATTCATGGGAGTGGATACCACATGTATGGTGAACTCATTAATGGGAAAAGTGAGTTAATAAAGGAATTAAATCATTGGGGAATTCTAGAGGCAAAGGGCTAGTGTGCTACACTTCATTTTGAGGTGGTTAGCAAAGAGCTAAGGAGTTTATTTTCAGTAGAATTGTGAATAGGGCATGGATTGTTTAATTCGGCACACTACTTTTTGCCCAGTATGCATAGAGGCTGAGAGGTTACTAGACAACATAGAAGAAACTGATGGCTCTTGATCAGATAGCACATACACCAGAAACTATAGTTTTCTATTAGCCTAGGTCCAGAGCTAAACTTACTGCTCTAAGTGAAGAAGAAACCCAGGCCTCTAAATTATCCATTTTGGACTATGTTGCTATCAACCATTCTGATCATGGTTGTTGTGGGGTAAACCAAAGCAGCAGCTTAGGCAGGTAGGAATTCTAGGATTTTGGAATCTGTGAATATCTTAAGTGGTATGCTCTTGCATAAATACTGACCAAACACATGCTGATAAAGATAATTGCAAGAGGGAAGATCTCTGCACTTTCCTAGGAGAGAGGAGCAAAGCCTGGCAGTGGGAAATTGTTTTCATGAAATGGCTGTAAACTGTGGGAATTAATCCCCAAATATGTAACAGAAAGGGAGTTAGCTATAGCAAAAAAAAATTCACAGCAAAGGACAAAATATTTGTTCACAAAGCAATAATACCAAAATAATCTTGTCTTTTGATTTAGCCATTACCAGATACCTTGGTTCTGATATGTTGCTCCTGAAAAGATGGCTGAACCATTACTTCAGAATGTAGTGGCTTATAGCAATGTCCCCACCAATTTATTGCTATGTTAGCCAAATATAATTTTGATGTTTTTCTCTGTCATTCTGACCATATACATTCAATCTATCTCATGCTGTGCTTTACGTGAGATAAGCTGTGATCCCTAAAACTGAACATTTATATCCTGAAGAGGCCAATTTGGATCCACAGCTCTGATGATATTGTTGTTACATCCACAGCTATATCTACCAGACCTTCCATGACAATATTATTTCTTCATACTTTTAACATTTGTCTTTGTTCATTTATAAAAGTTTGCCAAAATACTCACTTTATAGTTTTCCCTGAATCTTTTGCTCTCTCCTCTATAACTGTTCAATTATCTAGAGGAGTATGATTTCTTACAAAAGGCATTAGGTTCTTTAATTGCTCTGGGAAGGAATATCCTCTATGATGACAGAAAATGACTGAGCTGGATTTGGCCAGTGGCCTGCAAGAGGACCTTCAAGGAGTTTAACAATGGCAAAGGATTACCTTGGGTATCACTTGTTGACCTACATTCATTAGACCATTGCCTGCATTTGACAGACCTTCTTCGTAATCCACAAATGAGGTGTGTTATGAATAGATTATGCTTACAGAAAACATTTTTCTAGGAATGTCCTGTTTACAGTACCTATTAAGGTGACCTTGTTTGCCACAATTGAAACACTTGACATTTCAATTTTTCTTAAAACCTCTGGAAATCACCTCTCCTATACATTTATCACCATGTTCATGAGCTTTAATATTAAATATATTTCAGTTATATTCCTCCAAAAGTGCTGATCTTGCCATTTATAGGCTAATTATCAATTTTCAAAGGGTAGAGATACAATTATTGATTGCATAGCTTTTGATTTTGGTATCATTCTATTTCCTGCTAATATCAATCTTTGTAAGAAATTTGTGAAATATTTTTAGGGGTCCTATATGACGTTTGTATGTCATACAGCATTCAAATCTGCTGCTTGGCCTAAAGTCAGAATTTCACTTTAATATAGAGACTGTCTTTCTACAGAAGCATAATATCTTTTTTTAAAAACATTTTATCTTTGGAGCTTTACATTTTTTTATTCTACTGTTTATTTTTTATTATATTATTTAATAGTCATAGCCTCTTTTCTAAACCAGGTACTTCATTGACATTGTGGATTAGGCTCTAAAGAAGCTTTAACCAACTCTATCCAGTCTTTAGGCAAAAGTCTGTGGGAAAGTGACCATGAACTTAACATTTTCTTCACAAAAGGTGAATGTATACTATACGAGACTATCGCTTTCTTAAATTCCCTTAAATCTACCATTTGCACAGGATTCCACTCAGGACTTAGTGCCTCTTTTATTTGGCAATTCCTTTAAGATTATTTGATATATTATTTGGCTGTTTGAAAACCTCACACTGTTCCTCTCTTTTATTAGAATGCAATGCTAAATTAATTTTCCATTAAATTACTAGTCTGGTTTCAATATCTCTGTGATTTGTATAATTAAGTTTTTATAAGGCCTGTACTTAACACTCATACTAAGCAAGGTTTTTAGTGATGAGTCTAAAATGATAATGGTGATGATATGTATAATTGACACTATATAAATCTCATCTAAATTAGATATCCTTTCATGTAATTATTCACTTTTCAAACTGTCTAAAATATTATCATACAGAAACTTAAATTCCTCTATTGCAATTGTTTTTCCCATTTTTAAGGTAGAAAATATTCTCTCTTTATATTATTCCTCCCTGTAAGAATTCAGAATTGTCTTACCAAATTTGTCAACTCTGTTAATAAAGATGTAAGGCTTATTACTACTGTGGAGAACAGTAAAATTTTTATCTGTAGAGTTAAACTACACCAGGTACATCTCATTCTACAGTGCAACTCACACACTCTAGTTTGCACAATTCTTTTACCTTTTACCTAAATACAACTCAGCCTCACAGCATTCCAGTTCAATAATAGCAGGCTCATCTATGGCACTGTTTTAATGTAATTCTTTGTTATTCTGCGTTATCTAAAGACATGAACTATATGAATTTTCTCAAGTGAAAATATTTTATAACCTGTTCCACTCTTTATTGTTTAATACTTAAGTCCCATTCTTAGTAAAATTGTGAATTACTGGGTTTTGTTATATCATTGTTGTGTTTTCTGCTTTTATTATCAACTCTTTTTGAATTGGTAATCAAGGAACACTCATCAGATTTTGACTTCCCCAGAAAAAATACTCAAAACATTTAAGAAACAATCAGTAAATCTTTGTTTTACACACAGTTTTAAAAACTTCAGTCCTGTTGTCTTACAATGGCAAGCAGAACTGCGTTCCGCTATTGAAGGGCAGAGGAAGAAGGTAAGATTTGGGATTCTTCCTCCACTCTTTCTCTATCCATTCCCCCACACTACCACTGACGCTATGGGTTAGACCCTACTTAAAGAAACTCAATGTAAAAACCCTGTTTTCAAAATATTCATTTCCTGAAGGCCTCAATTTTGCAAGTAGTAACTCTGTTTATTTATAAATTAATTTCGTAGGCCAAATGGCTCTCTACCTTCCTGCAAACATTAAAGCCATATCCATTCACATGATCCATGAGGAAGAGAATGACAAATAACTTATTCTCAAATGATACTTAGTTATAAACTCAATAAAACAGACTGAAATCATCTGAGCACATGAGAGAATTCAAAACATGTCAGGTAAACAAAGAGCAGAGCAACCTTATGTAGGTCATTTAGGATTTTTGCAGGCAAACAAAGCTTAAACAAAAGTAGAACTTTTTGCTCTGAACACACACACACACACACACACACACACACACATTTGAGGTGTTGAAGTCCTATTTAGTGTTACTATTGCTATGATGAAAGTGGTGACACACTATGTTTAACACAACTTGGGAGGGAAGGGTTTGTTAGGCTTAACATTTCTTATCACTGTTTCTTGTTGAAAGAAGTCAGGACAGGAACTCAAATATGGCAGGGAACCCAAGACAGAGATGATGCAAAGCCATGGAGTGGTGCTGTTTACTGGCTTGCTCCTCTGGCTTGCTTAGCCTGCTTTCTAATAGAAGCCAGGACCATCCAGGGAAGGCACCAACATCAATCAACAAATTAAGAAAATACTCTTCAGACTTGCCTACATCTTGATCATATGGACACATTTTTTAAATTGTGGTTCCCTCCTCTCAGATGACTTTAGCTTGTGTCAAGTTTACACAAAACTATCCAGCACACTATGTAAAGAGAGATTAAGAAAAGTATACAAGGATACACACTCAAAAACCTTACAAATTAAATTAAAATGGAAACTTTTAAAATATTCTAATGATGCAGATAAAGTCAAGGAACGAAAACAGAGTAAGAAAACACAAGTTACTCATACACACGTATACACATACTTATACACACAACTTAATATGCATACACACATACTTAAACACATATATTCAAATGCACACACATACACGTATACATACCACACACATGCATATACACACCACACATTCACACACACCACACACATGTACACACACACACACAACACAATTAATATAACGACAGACTGAAACACCAAAAATGTTTTGAGGTGAAAGGGGGAGAGGGAATCTCTGAAGAATAATGACCTAATCCCACAAAGGACTGCTCTTGACTACAATGTGACCTCTGCTAAGACATCACCCAGTACATTACCTTTAAATATGTACCGGAGAATTCTCAAAAAAAAAGTCTCTGACCAATGGACTTGGCATTCTAGCAAGTGTCGTGACTAGTGGGTTATGATGCTGAAAGAGAAACTTAAAGTGAGGGCAGGCAAAGGTTTCAGTTACTCTTTCAAAACCACAGGCATCAAATTAATAGCTCAGTGTTTCCAGATGGAAAAAGTCTGTACTAGTCCTGTCTACAAAGTGTTAAGAAAAAAAATAAAAACGAAAATAAGTATGGGAACAAAAGTTCAGGTTCCTACTTTGTTATGACAGTTTAAGAAACTAGACTGATTCAGACTAGAGAGGGAGGGGGAATGGAGTGGGGGTAGGGGAGAGGAATGGAAGGAGGAGGAGGGAAATGGGAGGCAGGGAGGAGACGGAAATTGTTTCAAAAATAAATAAATAAATAAATAAATAAATAAATAAATAAATAAGAAACGCGACTGAGCCCTCTGCTGGTACATTATATCATTGCATCTAAAGATCCAAAGAGGATGATCTTGATTTAAGTTAGGTTTTGTTTTGGTGTTCCCTGGAGGAAACTGGTTAAAATCAAAGGTCACTGCCTTCATAGTAACATGAAGATAAACCTCACCTCCAACCTTTTCTATACTAGAAATAATATGTCATCAATAATATGCCAGGTATGTTGGAAGAAATAAAAATGCTACCATGGAAGAGCGACTCTCAGATCAAAGATCCCGATCTTGGAATGCAGATGCAATTGACTTCTGAATCAAAATAACTTCCAAATCTTTTCACACATTGCTCAGTTTTGTTTATTTGTAGAATATACAAACTGCTTTGAAATATTTTCTACTAAATAAATTCTCAATTTTTTAAATACATTCATTTTATCTGTTTAAAGAAACTTTGATATTTGCAAAACTTTAAAATAAAATAGGCTTTTTTTTCATACGTTAGACAAATGAATGACCAAAACACCATCAGCACATGGAATAAGTAAAAGCCAAGACAGATGAAGTCTTTGTTAGGATTACTAAATACAGTATATACAGTTTGCCATCTTGTGGTCGTGTGCTTAACTTGCATGGAAAATTGCTGTGGTTTAAGTGGTTGGGAATCCTGAACTTTTGTTAAAGAAAACCTGAAAACTGGCCCCTCGTTGAGATAACTGACATCACAGTAGTGAACTTCCCTTGCTGTTTTCTCCTCCTCTCTCCCACAAAGATAAGCAAACACTGAAGGCTCATTTAGAGTTGGAGGTGGGCTAGATCCCCATTATAATAGAGGATTCGGGAGAATGAACTCAGAATTATATGAGATTGTAGAAGTCTTTCCTTTGTAGTGAAGTAGTAGTGTCTTTCTATGTTGAAAAATAATGCAAGTGTAGAATTAATTAACAACACTGTGAACCAGTATTCAATCTAGACATTTGAAAGACCCCATTGTTTTTGACTACACATAAATTGTGAGGACATAATGCTACTGAACTGCTCTAAATCAAGACTCTGAAACATGATATATTTTCAGTTTTATCCATAGTTTCTGTCTTCTACACACACACACACACACACACACACACTGTGTCTTTGTTCTTTTCTGTGACCAAACAAATGTCTTACTTTGGTATTTATCCCTAGTATAATTCTTTTATTTTTTTTAATAACCATTGTTGCATTCATAAATATACATGTATTAGATGTTGGCAACCTAGGATGGAACTAGGATGGCAGTGTTTTCCCGACACACACCCTAGCACCGACTAGTGTCAACGCTGCACTGCTGAGTACACAAAAGCCCAGCATGCCCTGTGATCCTAGAAGTGTAAAGTAGCCTAGCCTTTGCTCACATTTTGCAGAAATATTTGTCCACTAAAGCTCACGTGGGATGGCAACAATTTCCATGTCTGAAACTAAACATGGATTATCTTCATTTCCACTTACAAAGTGTATTAAAAAAAAAACACAGACTTGAGGACCGTTGCTTGAGAGACATTTTCAGAAGGAAAAGGTAAATTTTTGAAAGAAAAAAAAATTATCCCAGCAAGACTAAAAGTACCAAATATCAGACTTTGTACGTAGCTATGCTACTTGTAATGTTTCTTTGATATTCAGACTCACAAGCTTTTGTATCCCATTTGAAACCAGGAAGGTTGGTGGGTTCTAAATTAGAAAATATAGGAGGAACATATCACAACATCATAATCTATTGTGTTCCATTTTCAGTTTTCCTTGTTTGAAAATATTTGTATACAGAACAATTTATAAGATATAATTTTTTTCTAGTGAAGTAATATAATAAGGTCAAATAAAACAATGTTTAGGTTGACAGCATGGTGTTATATGCATTCAGTTGTGATGTAAGAAACACAAAAATCTCAGAACTGGATGTTCAGGATGAGGTAAGAAAATAGAGGGACCCTGGAGAAGTGGAAGTGAAGGTCAAGGTACCCAAAGATAGACTGGCTCTCATTTCCCTCACTTCACAGACATACATGCAGAGACAGGAATGAGTCAGTGAGGCTTCTATACCATTCTTAGCTGAGTAATACCTACAGTTCAAGTGGAGGCTTGGTTCATGTTAGGTTGGCAAATGTTTTTAATGGTGGATTTAAAAGAAAAAAGAAATTGAAAAGTAAAGCAGAAAAAATGGGAGAGTTGGAAAACTGAGTTGAGTATAAAAATACTTATTTTATGTTACCGACAAAGAACTCAATTAAATTACTAGTTGGATTGTGTCAACCAAAATCACATATATTAAATTTGGGGCAAATATTTGACTTGCCCTTTAGTTAAAATATCAAGGAAGGGCCCAGTGGTGGTTGCGGCAGTAATCCCAGTACTTGGAAGATAGAGGTAGGTGGAACTCTTCGAGTTTGTGGCCAACCTGGTCTACAGAGTTAATTCCAGGATAGCTAGGGCTGTTGCACAGAGAAACCATGTCACGACCCCCCAAAACAAACAAACAAACAAAAACAGAAAAACAACACAGACATTTAAAACCGTTTTTACTATAGGATGGAATGGGGAAAGGGGTAACATGGAGCATGATCTTAATGAACATACACTGATGCCTATAAAGGATGATTAAAAATTAGCTTCTTGAGCATGATAAAAAGGCAACTGAAATTCAGTGACGATCTTGTGGCACATTAATGTGAAATCAATGATCCTGAAAACATCCTTTGTGTTCACAGCACAGTAGGAAATAGTAGAAGATTATTTTATTTCTGTTTTACACAGACAGGTAGCCTTGCAGAATTTTAGAACTGAAGAATGTGAGCATCCAATAAGGGTCACTTGCTTATCACAGTTGTTGTATTCGTCATAGTAACGGCAGGGGTTTGCTGGAAAAAAAAGTAGAACAGTACACAACATTGTGTTTAAAACAGTGGCAACCATTGAGGAAAGGCATTATCTTCCCAAGAGGCAAAGACAAAGATTCTATATAGTAAAGGATTAACTTGCTTAAGGTGAGCTGATTAGATATGAATGCAAAACAATTGAGTTGAATCAAATTCTTTTGAAATAACGGACCAATTCTTCTCATGACACAAAGCAGTTTTATTCAATCTCAATTTTTAAACCTGGTTACACTACACCTCAAAAAAACCAGAAATGAATAATCTTTTCAATTACTTTGCCATTTTGAGACCAATAATGCCATTACAAAAAAAACAAAGCAATAAGTTTCAGTAATTTTAATAAATGGTTTTGGAATTTATCCTTGAAGGATATAGGTAGTCAAAAGGACACAAAAAAGGCTTCCAGCCAAATCTCTCAAAAGACATATCAGTTTCAGTGGCAAAACTGAAACTGTTCTCTCAAGAAATTCATCAGCAGAGAGATCTCACCTGTTTTATAGCATAATAGAAAAAGAATTCCAAATTAATGAAAGAATTGCCATCACAACTCCCTTCTCAATATGAAGAAATACAGAATAAAGAGATCCTCTCTAAGCTCAGGTCATAGACCTGGAATCCTATATGAGACTCAACACAGAAAATGTCAGAATCAGAGAGAACCAGCCCCTCCTACAATGTCATTGCTCATGAACTGAGCCTTTAGCTTTGTGTTAGCCTTGCCGTTATGACCTTCCTCCACCAGTGCTCTGATGTGGAAAAAGACACCATTCACTCTTACTCTAGATAAAGTAATAATGTCTAAGTAGAGGAAAGCACTCCACATAAAACTAGTAATTAGTAACAATGCTTTGAAAGTTATGGAATAAGTGAAAATTATGTAAATTGTTTATAAATAGCCAATGAATGAGAAAGAAATCAAGGAATCATATTACTACTATCAGTATTATGATTTATCATGGATTAAATTTTGTAATTTAAAATATTTAAAAATTTCAAACATAAGGAATGTATTTATACTCTTTCCTCTTTATCATCCGTACCTATCAGTATTTCTCTATCTCAAGAGTTAATTGATGACATGTTATTTAAATGTTATATCTATGTCAAGGCTTGGATAACCTATCAAAAAGCTCATTCTTGAAGAAACTGATTCTCCCTTTTTATGCAAACAGCAATTGTCTGTATCTCTTTGTCTGGAGGTGGAGCCTATGCGAGTTTGACATGCACATGGAGTTGGATCTGGTTTTCTCACTGTGCACTACTTGTGGTGACTTGATTGTTGGTTTTTCATGGGTATGTAGTTTCTCAATGGCTTACAGAATACATTATCGTGACGCAGATGTCCTGGTCCCTCAGCTCTTATACTTCTTTTGTCTCCCTCCTCTGTGATTCTTTCTTAGCTTTAGGTATAGGGAGTGTGTTATAGATGCATCAAATGGGGATGTGCACCCAAAGATAAGTTGTTCTTCTCAGTTTGACCAGTTGTGGGGCTCTGTAATAATCTTCATCTCCTGAAGAAAGAGGCTTCTTAGTTGAGCAGTGAGAGATAAACCTATCTGTAACAGTGAGGATCAGTGCTGAGAATCTAGCTAGAAATGATTATAATTGGATTATAAAAGTGACAGTAGTAGGTTATATTCAAGGTCAATGACCAAATCCATGGGTATTTATGGTTTATAGTATCATGTATGCATTTCCTCCTATTAGAAGGTGTAGGCCCATTCGGATAGAGGGAGCATGGGTTCTACTCTCTCCATGTGGCTTGGCTCCAGCTAGGAGCTGACAGGAAAGTTTTAAAAAAGGTAGCCTCAGGAAACTGCATTTTCAAAACTGTTAAAGGTCTATAAAAATAAATGAGCAGGATAAATATGTTTATTTTTCCATTTCACAATTTTTTTGCTGTAAAAATAAGCATAAACTAATATATAAAATAAAATTTATTTCCTTATGGTGTTCTTGGACATCCTTAGTGTTATATGTCTCCCATTCTTCCTTCTCTTTATGAATTTCTTTCCCTTCCCTATTCCTAATTATAGTCTCTTTTCTATTTTTTTCCATTTTCCCTCTCAGAGGGTCTGAACCCTACTATTCTAAAGCTCCAAACACTACACCGTGGTCTCTCCTTATTTTCCTGGTTTCTGCAGGTTACTCTAGGTTACATACTTGCATCCAAAAATTTAGAGGTAAGATCCACAATAAGAGAGAAGATGTGGCATTTGCCTTCTGGGCCTGGGTTACATCAGTCAATATCATATTTTCCAGTTTGATCTATTTCCTTGAAAATATCTTGACTTCATGTTTTTCACCAGCTGAACGGAATTCCATTGTGTATAGATGTAGTGTAATTTAATCATCCATTAATCTGTTGAAGAGAATTTATGCTGTTTCCATTTCCTAGATTTGTGAATAGAGTGGGAATGATCGTTGCTGGTAAGTTCCCGTGAAGAAGGGTGTCAGCTCCTGTGGGCCTATGCTAAGGAGTATTATAGTTGAATGGCAAGATAATGAGGTCAAAGAGATTTGCTTACACTGGATATGAAAGAAAAAAAAGTAGAAACAATGTAGATGTATCTGTGGTAATACTGAGCTGAAAATTATAGAAATATAGATTATAGTTAAGCATAACCTAAAGCATACATGGTCACCATATCAATATGATCAATATGCCAACTTTAAGCAACCCAAGTTGAAGAACAAAAACAACTCACTGCATAGCCCATCTTCACAGTGATTTGGACAGTCTCCACATGGTGAGCCTTCCTTATAAGGCATATTTAGCAAGTCGGGATTATTTCCTCTTTACAAAAGAAAAGGAAGTAGAGGTATAATGAAAACTATCACTGGAAAATATTTATAAACATGTTCACTGTTAACTGCTAATTCAATAGATAATTCATTTAAGCATGTTTGTAAATAAACAGAGTTAATAGTTACGATAAATGTATGCATGAGTATTGCCTTTGCAATAAACCACCAGCAGTTCTGTTTATTTGTAGTTGTTGTTTCTTTATCTCTAAACAGTTGTGTGCTCACAGGACTCAGGACATTTGTACAGTCAAGATTTGAAAGTGGCGCTTTAATGTGCTGTTTTGTATTTTGTTTTGTTTTGTTTTAATTTTCACAAGAACTTGGGAAAGTGTTTTGGAAAATGTATGGTCCTTAATATTGTTAAGGAAAAAATACACAATTTATTTGCATTGGATCTTTTTGTTAAATTTCATTTTAACCAGTGATGAAAAGCATGCCACTTCTTATTGTGTCTTATAGATACACTCTCTATAAAAATCACAAAAGCATTAAGCATGGATAAAACTAAAGAAAGTACTGGGTGTAGGAAACAGTATAGAAGGAAATTAATAGTTGCATAATTGTTGAAACTTCAGAAAATGAAAAAAAATTCTTACTTAACAATATCGAAATGTTGTTTTGATAATATGTAGTTCTTAATTAGTGCCACTTATTAAGTTACATCAAGACACAATGAAGTATATATCTCTACTTTGTAATCTAAGAATATACCAGGGTATAGTAAGTTCTATTTTAAATGTAAATAAGGTCCACCTTTTAAGGCGCATGCTCAAGGACATACTAGGTGTCTCACTGTTCTGTTCACATACATGCTCTACTTAGATACCACAGTTTTGGTCTAAATAATAATACAGATAAAAGAAACATGAGGAGCTGTTACCATCTTTTATCAGCAAGAGTCATTTCAAATTATCAGTCAAAGTCAAATATCCTAGGTGTTTGCCCAGACTTGAAGAACCTTTGTCTCCTACTGTCCTCCTTTAGGGTCACAGCAGTAGACCCTCATAGTCATCTTTACCATTATGGACCCTGCTGTATAACAGCATTTGATAAGATAAGGCTGTACATCTCCTCACTGAAGTTACTGAGTTATATGTTCTACTGTTTGTCACTAGTACCTATGATAGCAGCATTTAGAATACACAAATTCACTTTAAAAAATGATTTATTTTAGTTTTGTGATTGTATGTGCATGTCTGTGAGTATAATGTTTGTATGTATGCAATGGATACATGCATGCGATGTTTGTTTGTTTGTATGAACGTGGTCAGTGGAAGATAGAAGAGGCCATAGAATCCCCCGAAGCTAGAGTTACGGGCAGTCCTAAGACTTCAGTTTTTGGGTACTGCATGAGAAGCAAGTTCTCCTAATCACTCTCCTGTGCCATGCAAATTTCATTTCTAAGAGAAATGCATAGGTTAACACTGGGACCAGAAGATTGTACTCAGGGATCTGGGTGCCTCTGAATATCCTTGCTTTGCCTACGACAGCTCAAATTCACTTCCCTGTGGGACAACTCTCCAGTGAATACTGATAAATTGTCTGAATGTTTGTGCTTTTTACTAAGTTTATTTGTAAAAACATGATGAAAAATGAAGGGCTGTGGGTGTATTTATGACATTTTGCTGACAACCTAACTGAAAAAGAAATATCAAACACTAATTTATGATGCTTGAAACATTACACTAGATTTTAAGAAGTTAATATATTTAAAAACAATAACAAACTGGTATTACATACTCATGACAATAGTGACACACATAGAGATACATAGGTGCCTTTTGTCTGCGACATGATGCGACATCACAGCCAATGAGGTAAGAAGAGGCCCAGACCATCTGTAAAGATAAGAGATAACTTTATGCCAGTATTAATGATGTACATCTTTAATTCCAGCACTCGTGAGGCAGAGGCAGGTGGATCTCGGTGTTTTTTAGGTCAATTTGGCCTAAAAAAGCTAGTTCCCAGGGGCTGGAGAGATGGCTCAGAGGTTAAGAGCATTGACTGCTCTTCCAAAGGTCCTGAGTTCAATTCCCAGCAACCACATGGTGGCTCACAACCATCTGTAATGAGATCTGGTGCCCTCTTCTGGCCTACAGGCATACACACAGACAGAATATTGTATAATATTAAATAATTATAAATAATAAATAAATATTAAAAAAACTAGTTTCCAGATAGCTAGGAATGTAACACAGAGATACCCTGTTACCAAAAGCAAAATAGAAAAAGAAAAAAAGAAAGAAGAGAGATGACATTATTCCAGATTTGCATGCTCACTGAATGACTACAATATCAATAGTGTTGATGATTAATTGTAAACATTCAGAGTGTAGAGAGATGACTCAGTGTTTATGAGAGTTTGCTGCTTTCCTAGAAGACATGATTTTGATTCCCGCATCCCCCTGGACTGCCCACAACCATCTCTAAATCAAGATCCAGCATATCAAAGATCCTCCTCTTAACTCTGTGACACTCTTGAGTGCATGTGTCCATGAAAATATATATATATATACACACACACAATAAAAATTAATGTGTTAAAAGTAATCATGTCTTCAGTGTGCATTCAGCATCACCTACTCAGAAGGCACACAGACGAAAATCTCATGTGTTTATATCATCTTACTGCAACAAGAAACCTGTTATATAATTCCCACCAAAAAGAAAGAGCATCATCATCCATACTGCTTATTCTCTCCGTTTCAAACCTCCGTGGTGAATGAGCTAAAATGACAAAGATTCACCACGGAGGGATGCTTTCTCACTGGTCAAGTATAGGTTAATACTCAAATGGCTTTCAGTGCAAGTGAGCCAGTTTAAATTACATCTCTATACATCTAAACTTGGTGGGTTTTTTTTTAATTGTTATTTGTTTGCTTGTTTTGCAGTTTCTTGGTTAGCGTTTCATTTTCTCACCTGTAAGACAGGTGAAATAATGCTTCCCTCTACATGCATGTGTATGGTGAGGGTTTAATAGTAAAATGGTTAAGAGGTTGGAGGATGAAGTGAGGGTGAGTGCAATGGACCCATTATCTCCTGTGACCTCTGCAGGGGCCTAGATGAAGTTTCTCTCAACCCACACTGGACTCTACTCATGTTTTCTTCCTCCCTTCCTTCCTTCCTTCCTTCCTTCCTTCCTTCCTTCCTTCCTTCCTTCCTTCTTTCCTTCTTTCCTTCTTTCCTTCTTTCCTTCCTCTCTCTCTCCCTCCCTCTTCTTCCTTCCTTCCTTCCTTCCTTCCTTCCTTCCTTCCTTCCTTCCTTTCTTTCTCTTCTTTCTTTTTAAATCATGGTAGGTTGCTCTGACTAATTTTGAAAAGTATTAACTTTCTCTTCACAGAGGGAAGCTTTCCTGGGTGTCAGTCTCTCTCTACACCATGCAGTATTTAACTATCAATGATGATTAAGTCTATGCTTTCACCAAATTTGAAGCTCCACCCACTATGAAAACATCAGATGATGTACATCAATGTTTGCAAGTTTCTCTTCTCATTCTTTTTCACAAATGTCTATTTGCTTATATTTTTTTCAAATCAGAATGTTAGAAAACAGGAAAAATGTAATGAAAATGAATTAGAATATCAGTTTTGTCATTTTCACATTATATTTAATTACTAATAAAGAAGTGGGTAAGTTCTTTCTTCCATTTATTCATCCTGTACATATCTATTAAAAATCACAAATAATGTGAAAGAAATGATTTATTTTATTAAAGAGTTCTATGACCATACTAATGTACTCACATGACTTTAACATTTAACGAAAAAAAGATTAAAAAAACATTTATTTTTGAGATTATAATATAATCGAATCATTTTCCCCTTTTCTTTCCTTTCCTTTCCTTTCCTTTCCTTTCCTTTCCTTTCCTTTCCTTTCCTTTCCTTTCCTTTCCTTTCTCCAAGCCTTCTCATAAATCCTTCCTGTCTTTTTTTCAGATTTGTGACCTCTCTTTTCACTAATTGTTATTTCTTAGATGTATAATATTTTCTTCTACATTTCCTAGAAACTTGACAGATTGGAGGAGTCATTTTTTATAAGTTCTTTTGGCATGCCATTGAATTCTTTTGACAAATGAAAAAGGGATTATTGAAACCGGTGGAATAAATTATTGCACAAGACTGCAGAACTGAAGCCTTTACTATAGAAGAAAAGGAAGGGTCGAGTTGACTTTTGTTTGAATGAATTATAAGGCTGGAGTGACATCATAAAGTTTTTGACTGTTTTTTTTTTCCTTGGGTTCCTGTTCTGTTGATGTGCCCTAACCCTTTGTCATCATAAAGCATACAATTCAGTTGTTAAATATTAAAGCATCCTGATTTATTGACACATATTATTAAATTTGAAAAAAAATATTATATTAGTGACTGATGTTCATTTAATAATTTTGTACATATATCCATGACTGCTTATTATATGTTTTATTTTTAGAAATTTCTAATGTCAATCTTAACTAGAATTTAATTTATGTAAATTATGAGATTTATCAATGAGTACTTCTGTGTCTTCTACTTTGTGGACAATGACTATTTTCTAATATTTTCCATTTTAAATATTTGAATATTCTCTGTCTTCTAGTAGATATTCTTTTACTTTATATTTAGGAATTCAAGTTTTGTCTTCAAAATTAGTTTAGTCTCTCTATGGCAGGTAGATGTTCCTTTAAATTTTGTAATCAAATTAAGACAATTCCTTGTCTATGGTCCTTCACTGATCTCTTTCTGAATTTAAAATAAATGTAAATTTGATAACAGCTAACAGGCTTTACTCAAGTGGTACTGCTTTGTTTCTGTATTTAATACCTTCTTTATGCCTTTTAGTTACTCTCCAGCTTTCTGTAATACTAAGAATAAATGAATAACAAGAAAATTAAATTAAGAAAATTGTCCTGTTTAAAAGGCATAATAATAACAAAACTACTTAAGAGTTAGTGACAACGAACCTTAAGTATTTTAAAGTCAAATTTGCAGCACATTATTGAAAAACATTAAAGAAGATGTGATGTAATTTGAAAATGGATACTGCTCCCCACTGTGTAAGATGTTCAACACTTTGAACATTGGATAGTTGTACTTGGAAGGAAGAAATACAAATGTCCAATAGATCTTTGGGGAAAAAAATGCTCAACGTATTTAGCCGTTAGAGAAATTTAATCAACATGTCAGGAAGATTTTACATCACTACTGTGAAAATAACTGACTTCTAGGAAAATTAAAAAGACAAACGTTGATGATGTGGGAAGAGAAGTCCCTTACCCAGTGCTAGTAGAAACATACAGCAGACCTCCCCTGTGAAAATCAGTATGGAGCTACCTAAAGTATTAGAAGTAGAACTTCCATAGGGCCCAGCTTTATCCTTTCTGGGTGTAGTAGGAAGAAATCAAAATCAG
The DNA here is from genome assembly GCF_000317375.1 of Microtus ochrogaster. Lineage (NCBI taxonomy): Eukaryota > Metazoa > Chordata > Mammalia > Rodentia > Cricetidae > Microtus > Microtus ochrogaster. Next base: position 87,112 of record NW_004949150.1, read on the forward strand.
CTTAAAACAGAGACATGTGCACACGTAGGTTTACTACGGTTTCATTTACAACAGCAAAGTTAGCATAGGTACCTATCAATAGATGAATGTATTAGATCTAATAGAGAGTTTTGTTCAGCCATACAGAACAATAAAATGTGCCATTTTCAGGAAAATAGAGCTGTGGATCTTGATATTGAGTGAACAAAGGCCACCTAATGAAGTCCTGTTTCAGATTTTTCTCTCATATCTGAAGTCCTCGGGTTAAAAAGACAGGGCATCCCTATCTTTGACTCCTTTGCTCATATTATCACTCCTTCCTCTCTTTAAACTTTGGGAGTTCAGCCAAGTGGTTCACAGTGGATCTTGGCATCTGCCTTGTCCTCTCTGAAGAGTAGATGAGGATAAGGTGGAGGGAAGCTGGGGAGACTGGAAGAAAAAAAAAGAATAGGAACTGCGATTGGTATGTAAAATGAGAAAAGATTGTTTTGTTTTCATTTTTGTTTTTTAAGAAGTAAATAAATACATTTAAATTATATCGGAGACCCTCTGGCAAAAATCAGCTGGAGACACCCTGGGAAGAGATACTGAGCCTGAGGAAATGCTAGATTAAGAGAAATGAAGACAGAAACATAAGATACACTGGAAGGACTGAAAGTTAATATCAAAGAGCCCGAGTTTATTTCTCAGATAGCATTTATACCAATTGCAAGCAAAAGGCAGAGCAAAGAACAGTGCAGTCCACCTCCCTGCCCTGTCCTTAAGAGGAAGCTCAAGCAGGTGCATTACCTCATTATCTCATTCCGTTAAGCAGTTTCTGATTTCTAACAAGGAGTGCCTCCAGCTGGCGTGTGCCAGCCCAAATCTCAAAAATGTGCTCTTTCATTTGGGCAAAAATGCTCTTTCTTTTTTTTTTTAATTGAGAAAAGGAAAAATAAAAGTTTCCCCCTCCTCCCAGCCTCCCATTTCCCTCCCCCTCCTCCCACCCTTCTCCCCCTCCCCCCACTCCTTTCCCCCTCCCTCTCCAG
>NW_004949150.1:89247-89835 GCF_000317375.1 Microtus ochrogaster
TCTTAATCACTGAGCCATCTCTCCAGCCCCTGTTACATATTCTTTAATAATCATTATTGTTACATAAATATCTAGATATGTGCTCATTGCATATTCAGTCTACTAAGTTCATTTGGCATGGCTCGTATGTAGACATGTATAGGGCTGACACTGTCTTTTTCTCAGCAACTAGAGATCAGCTGGCACTTGTCACCTAAGAGGTGGGACCACATGGAATTTCCTCTGCCTGCAGTGGCACAGTAAATGGTGTTTGCATTGTTCCGGTCACGTTCAGGCAATTGTATTGTTCGGATTTCAAGGGTCATTTCCCTTAGCCTGAGAGGAGAACCCGTACTTATCTTTGACCCACATGTACATCCACTTATGGTTGTATCTGAAAGGTTATAGATTACCTGAGTGTAATGACTTGTTTCAAAGTCATCGTCTGAAGATGGCCATTCTCCATATGTGAAGTATTTGGATTCATTGTACCACATTTCAACTACTTTTGACCAGGAGTAGGGGTAACGTCCCAAGTGCATATTTTCTCCACAAAATGTATCTGAAAAGGAAGGAAATGACTGTATAATGTTGTTTTCTTTTTTCTTT
>NW_004949150.1:90253-107270 GCF_000317375.1 Microtus ochrogaster
TGTCTTGATTTGTTTGAGACAGGGATTCTCTGTGTAACAATCCTGGCTGTCATAGAACTCCTTTGTAGGCCAGGCTGGCCTCGAACTCACGGAGATCTGCCTGCTTCTGCTTCTTAAGTGCTGGGATTAAAGGCATTTACTAAAACCACACAAAGACTACAGATATTTAAATCTCTGTCTCTTGTCAGGCAAAGAAGGGTGGGGAAAGTCTGCATGAGCTCTTTTGCAAGCAGTTACAAAGAGGGCTCACAATCTCAAAAGATATTGGTTCCAATTGTCATGCATTCTCTGGGTGGATTATGGTATTGAGAAATATTCTGCCTTTCTCAAGAATACAAAGATCCCCATTGCCAACCAACTGCTCAACACCTTAGCATAAGAGTTCCAATAATCATTAGACATAAAGTTGTACTTTTAAATGTTAGTTGGGAAGAAAGCAATGCATACAGTTTTATATAATTCTAAAAAAAATAATTCTGTACAATGCACAAAAAATTGTATCATAATTATTTAATTTATTTGACAAAACCAAGTCCACTTTTAAACACTCCAAATTGTTCCTCTGGGTAGTTCTACAGTTTCCTATAACTCAGTACTTAGCTGTGTTAGTGTTCTAAAGCCAAGGAAATCCCCATTTTGTTGTTATAAACAACAGAGATAACATTGAAAGGGAACCTCCTAGGTATCCAGATGCACGCAATCCTTAAACAGTGCTGGTTATCACTCCTTTCTCCTGTTGATCAGAACATAGACTCTAAACTCAAGGACCCCCACATGTTAAAAATGATAAAGAATGATATGGTAAGTCAGGCTACAATCCACCATCAAGGACAAATGTCAGTGTAGAGAGAGTCTGTTAACTTATTATTGTCAAGTTGTTTGCATCTGTGAGGTTTTGGGGGGCTTTTTCTTCATTCAAACTTTTGTTTATGTTTTTAAAGGTAGTTGTGTCAAACATGCATGACAAAGCCTCGTGTGTTGAGGACTTGTTCTTTGGATGCAGGTAGTTTTGTGAGGTTGTAGAAGCTTTGAGACATGGAGCCTACCCAGTAGGGTTGGGTCTTTCAAGGCATTCATGCCACGTGTATACTTCCTAACTTAATTCTTTCTGTTGTATCTTGTTTGGTTCCAATTGAGGTGAGCAGCTTTCTCTACTGTAACTCCAGCATGTTATTTTGGTCTTGGTTCAGTCCCAAATTGCTCCAACTAAAAATCAGGGGCTGAAACTTTGGGAGTCGTCCAATAAAAACCAACCTCCTCATGTTTAAGTGTTTTCTTCAGGAGTTTCCCAGGGTTGGAAACGCTGGTTAATACAAGTCGTGCAATAGAGACACATACATACTGTTAAGTCTTCTCTCAAGTGGGTCGCTCGTTGACGTGTCACAGTATCGCGCCAGGATTCTCGCATTTGCTGCAGCCGCGGGACTCCAACTCTATGAGGCAAGAAAGAAGAGGAAAATCCGGAAACCAACTGAAATTAGCATTCACCAACTTTGAAAAATACAGGGCTTGTAACACCTTCTCTTGGAGAAACTGACCTCTTGCATAGTTTCGTTTGGATTAAACAATCTAGAAGGAACACAAAGGAGATAAATGTGCACTTCCTTTTAGATTCCTGGGAAACTGCAAGTTCATAGTTAGCTCATAACATTCAGATCACAGCACATTTCTTAGAGTATGGCTGAATAATTTCAGAAAGGCAGATCAATAATTAGAAAGCTATCCCAATAATTGCTCAGCTACTTTGCTGTTGCTTGGTTAGTCTGTGTCAACTTGAGACAAACTAGAATCACCTGTAAAGAGAGAACCTTACCTGAGGGAGTGCTTCCATCATCTTGGCCCGTGAGCAAGTCATTGGGGAGCCTTTCTTGATTAATAATGGATAACTTCTAATATGTGATCCTGTGTGCCATCAGAAAGCAGGCTGGGGAAACCATGAAAGGTAAACCAGTAAGAGGCTTTCTTCTATGGCTTCTGCTTCATTCCATGGCCTGTCTTTTCTCAATGACATGTTGTGATCTGGAGTTCTAGGCCAGATAACCTCTTTCCCCCACATGTTCCTTTGGGTCAGTGTTTTTTATCACAGGACAGAGAAACAAGCGAGTACAAGCATGTCATTTTAGCCCTTTGAGTCTCAGTTGCTGTAAAGATGATGTCTAGGTCATGCCCAAAGTTTTATACAGAGACTTAGTGTGATGATCCGTACACCAAAGTTGTCCTATTCTGAGTCTCACTGTATGCGCTCGGCAAACAAATTATCTCTGTGAAAAAAGCAGTTACCCATCTCTGCCTCAAATTATGACGAAAACGAAGGAGCAGTTGATGTCACCTGAACCTATTACTGTGTTTTTCCTATTCTTCCTTGCAGCAGCTAAAATCAGGCAGTAATGCTGTCTCTATATGTGAGGTAAGAGGAAGCACAGAGTTTTAAAGCTTTGAAGGATCACACGATAGAGAATGTGAGCCAATGAACCTCGTGGGCTCATAACGCTTCATGTCGGGATAAGGATAGTAGGTACTAAGGTGAAACATTTTATTACATGCAGCTCAGAAACAGCTGGGTGGGAGTAGCTGTGACATCCTGAAAAATCTCACTACCAGCATTTTCACAGTCTGCCCCTGTGACACGCTGTCAATCACAATTACAGTGTTTTAACCACGGACTTTTGAGTTAAATCCTCTAAAAATGTAAGGACATCTACAATTGTTTTGAACTCAGTTTCCTCTGCGTCTGTGTTTGGGTTTGCTGTGATGAGCAGATTTTTAGTAATAAACCAAGGCCCCTGGACTTTATAGCAATGTAGGGAACGACATTAGCATTATTGCAAACCCTCTTCAGAGTAGAGGCCAATCTGCTTCAAGTTTGGGGAATGATTAACTGTGTGCGTATACTACCATCTAGTGGCTTCTTCATAGAATTACTCTTCAGATTGACTTAGCTCAAAACAGGACTTCCCATACTTCAAGTAAGAAAGATTCCTTTTTCATTTCTGTGTCTAACTGAGCAACTTGAGAAGACCAAAATAATAACTTTTTTTGCAATAAGACTTCTCAATCCAGAGGCCTTCTTAGCTGTAGTTATTTTTTTTTCATTTTGGGTGAAAAGAATTTGGATAACTTAAAATAACTAAGATCAAGGTCCCTGGGGGATGGATAACCCTTTTACAATAAGGAATTGGAATAAGGTAGATTATATTTGAGACTCTTTAAAATGTTTTCAACTGTAGGTGGAAACTTAATAAAGTAGTTTAAGAAATTATAAGACTCCCTTTTCTGAAGCACAGTAGATTTGAACTCACATATGATTGGCTGAAGAACATTTATTAGCAGTAACAAATGCCACTTTTAATATTAAACTAACACGAACACCTACTGATGTTTTTAAAATTGTGTTGTTTCTCAAGTAATACTGTTAGTTTTTAAAGTGGTCCAGAGATGAATTTTCAAAACCCACATCTCCCGTCTCCTGTTGCTCATCCTCCATCATTTACAAGAGGCTACTGTTGATCCCGATCAGCTTCTAGAACAGCGGTTCTCAACCTTCCTAAGGCTGTCACACTTTAATATTGGTCCTCTTGTTGTGGTTACCCCCAAACATAAAATTATTGTGTTACTACTTCATAACTGTAATTTGGTACTGTTCTGAATCATAATGTAAATATCTGATACGAGGAAATCTGATTTATGAAGCACAGGTGAAGGATTGCTTTTCTAGGGCCTGCCCTCTATCAGAACTTTATTCTTGAATGTCCTGGGTCCAAGGATACTGGACGAGGTCCCTAAAGTTCTCTTGTCATAGAACCCACCAGATTTTGCACTGCAAAGCCAGGCTCCTAAATTTCCATGGAGTTCACAGTAAAATTCGCTAGTAGATTTTCTTTTTGAATGTTTGTTTAACTAGTGTGTGTGTGTGGGGGGGGCTCAACTAGCTTTGAATTTGGACATCCCGATTCTAAAATAAATGTCACATGTCTGAAGGTGCCCAGGAGTGCAGATGGGCTGAGTCAGATTGTGGCTCTATCCTGTAGCAAGGATGACTCTGGAGAAGTTATTTATATTTGCTTGAACTCAGTTTCTCCTCCTGTTATGTCATAAATTTGCTGTGATGATCAAGCATTTGGCATGGTCACAGTTCACAGGACTATATATAACAATGTAGTGAGCACCGTCAGTGTCTCTGCCATCCCTGGTGATGATGTACTTTGGACTTACCATCTTCAGCATGTTCTTGGCAGGTGGAGACACTTTCCTCCTGAAAGCATTGTGCGCATTGACAATTTCTTCTTGTGGATCGGTTTGTGATTCTGTGATCAGTTTATTATAGAGAGCTCTATGACGTTTGTGGTGCTAACAGAAAATTATTAGTTAGTGTCACATCAATTAGAACTTACAGTGAATAAACAATAATGTTCAGAGTTCAGGAACTATTAATAGGCATGCTTCAAGGATTTCTAAGTTCTCGTCTTGAAAACAGTATAAAACTATGCTGTTCCTAGAGATTTTTTCACACTTCAAGTCCTATAGACGTTCTTGTTATTGGCCATGGTTTGACACTACTTGTTCACTGACTTAGCTCTTTCTCCATACAGCAACTAAAAGCAGTACCTATACTCCCCAGATGAACCATGTTGTGCACTTACACCATTGTCAAAGTGAGCGTGTGTGTAAGAACCAAAACTGAGAGTGTATTTTGAGAGTGTGGCTAAGTATTCTTTTCACTTTCCGGCTCTATATCGTTTTGTTTATATGTAAGATCACCAGTGTCTGCAAGCACATCAATTAAAAAGTATAAGTGAAATTCACTCAATTTGCAGCTTAGAATGCGTAACTCTTTTTTTATAAAAGTTATTCCTTTTATTTTCTAATTAAATAATAAAGAAAAATGTTTTCCAAAGAGCCTATATTAGTATAAGTAGTCACAAAGGGTATCTTTTTATATGTGTGGTTTATAACACACATACTTCAGACATTTTTTTTATCAGTTATTAAAAATAATGCTGTATAATTTGAGTGCTATGTTTCTTTCTTGGCTACAACAGGACTATTGAGATAAGTTTAGGAATGGTCAGAATCCAGAATTGTCATTTGGGTCAAGAGAAGACATCTCTGTGTAATGCAGACACTACCTCCTTTCTCAGGAGCCTACTTACAAAATGTGTTCCTCTCTCATTGCAATCAGCTATGGTCTACAACAAAGAAAGGTCTGGAGACTCACAAGAATCCACAAATATCATTAAAATATTCCGTATTCCCTTCATCAGTTTATTTTAATGAAACATATAACATTTGCCTCTTTCGGGTCACCTCCAAACATTTGAAACCTCTAAAATAAATGAATAAAGCAATGTCTATTTTTCTGATATTTTGTTTCATTTTCTTTTATGGCAATTGACCCTCTGTAATAGTTTGAATGTCACTGACTCCCATAAGCCCAAACTTAGTGGCACTATTAAGAAGTGTGGCTTTATTTTAGTAGGTATGGCCTTGTTGGAGGAAGTGTGTCACTGTGGGGGTGAGCGACATTGTCATCCTTTTGTAGTTCTGTGGTTGAACTCAGGACATCACACATGGAGGTAAATATTCTATCACTGAGCTATATCACTAGCACTGAAGTATTATTTTTATAAGCAATCAGATCCAGACAACATATTCCATTGCTGAGTCTCTCACACATCTTTGTAATTGTACTTCTCAGTTTCATTTTTAATTTTGATGTGTAGCATTCTCAGAATCACAAATGATAAAAGCTCAGTTGAAGACATGATTATCTGGGAGAAAAAGTGACAATCGCAGTTCTTTTTAGTTTATTTTCTTCTAGTTAGTCTTGGAAAGGTGGGTAAATTGCAAAGAAGTTCTTATCTATGCTTCCATCATTTCCTTCCTCCATCTCTCCTTCTCTTTTACTTTTTTTTTGCTGCCTGCCTTTCTATATTCACTTTTTCTTTTTATTATTTTTGAGAAAGAACATAGACTTGGGCCCAAGGAGTGAAAGTGAGGGCTGAACTTTAAGATTCTAGTCATGTAAATATGACTTTTTGCTTAGTCCTTCTATTCTTTGGTTCCATCCTTGATCTATTAAAAAAAAAAAGAACATTTTTTAGCTTCATATTATGTGAAATAGGTGAATAACTAAAGAAACCTTCTCATAGCAATATATATAACAACATTTCATAGACGGTTTGTTTGGTAACCTTATCTAAAATATAGTTCTGTAATATACAATCTTCACATACTCTGATACCCGGAGCCAGAACAGGAACAAAGACAGTAGCAGCCACAGTAGCAGCAAACAAGAAGTATTTCACCATCATTCCTGGAAAGATAAATAAAAGAGATTTAGATTATTCTCAGGGTTTGGAACAGTATTTTCTCAGAAACCTTGAACCACTCTTGAACCACTTTATACACATTGCTTTTTTTTTTAATTAGACCCGAGGAAAAAAAAATCTTAATGTTATATCTTAGCATAGGAGACGATTCAAAAAATAATACACAACTGATTTGAATGATATGGAGTCAAACATGTAAACTTCTTCACTCCCAGACTCTGAATATGGTCAACTCTATGTTAATAGGCAATTAAGGTAGCGGATGGGATTTAGGTTGCTAACCAACAAACTGAAGAGATCATCCCATGTTGTATTCATTTGTTAAATTAATCCCAGAGCTGCTTAATTGTAAAAGGAAAAAGTCAAGAGACAACTTCAGTAGCAGAGCACAAGATGAGTTTGTCAGTCATACCTTGTTTGGAAGACCACACAGCAGGGAGGTGATACTGCCACTACTAATGTGTGTGTGTGTGTGTGTAATTTAAAGATATTCTGTACAATTCTGTCACTTTGCTAAGGCTAATGGTCGTTGTGCCTTAAATCAGTACTAATGGATCTCTGCTCTGATCTGATACAGAGAATTAATTCTAAGATGTGATGCATATGTGTTTTAAGAGTGTGATGACACTTTTTTCTTGCAACCAATTAAATTTATTTCTGAGAACATACTATTTATCTTTTACAGAAATTTCGATTTCTGAAAAGCAACTTCACCAATCTTTGAAGAATCAAACGGTGAAGAGGAGCATTTATTCCAGTCACGTAGTTGTTCTGTCATTGCTCTCAGATGTCCCATGTCCACCAAAAGCATGCTTAATTGAGCCATGCCATAAAAAAATAAAATCAAAAAAATCTAATCTTTTTCTGCCTTTTCATCCATGTACACCAAAAGCATGCTTAATTGAGCAATACCATAAAAACATAAAATCAAAAAAATCTAATCTTTGTCTGCCTTTTCATCCACCCCACTTCCTTAATCTCTATTTTCTCCAAAGTTTAACACATCCTCACAATCAACCATGTACACATAAGAAGACCTGGGGACCCACAAGACAAAAGGAAGGCCTAAAACAATTAGCTCTGAAGATACTCAGCCCAGGCCGGTGAGACAATGCAACACATATGCTAAGGAGAGAGCAGCCATTCTATTATCTGGCAGTGCCAACCAGCTCCACCACCAACAGCTGTTTCTTATCTGAACAGAACAGTAGGTCAGCCAGTACCGTGCACTGTAACAGCTTACTCTTCCCCTCTCTCCTACTCCCATTCTCGCTCTATCTCTGGTTCTCCTTTTCTTTTCTTCCCTTTTCTCTTCCTTCCTTCCTTTTCCATGCTTCCCCTTTTCCATGCCCAGTCATCTTAGTGTTACATCTCCCAAGACCTAAGGACAGACTGCATTTGTGACATCTACTACACATCTTTCTCTCCTCTCTTTATTTTGTCATTAACACAAATCTCCAAGATATCCACCCCATATTTTCTTTCCTTCTATTATTCCTTTGTCCATGAACGCCCCTTTCCTCTGCTTCCCATCTGACAGTCTGACACTAGTGACTGTCCACCCATCCTGTGCTTCTCTACTCATACCTGTAATAATTAACCTGATAATATACACAATGGCCCTTTATTCCTTAAATCAATTAGTACTTAACAGGTATCTCTTTTATAGTTACCTGCTAGTCTATTGTCAGAATGTACTAGTGTCTAGATTGTAACTGCTGGTGCACTCAGCCCACAGACACAGACTGGAGATAGAGCCTGGTGTCTAGAACACTAAACAAAAGGGGCAAAAAAAAAAAACCCACCACCACAACTTCACTGTAATGACGGTCTATTGAAAACTGCAAACACATGTACTTAAACAAAAGGAGCAGACTGAATCAAAAGAAACACCCAAAATCTTTAACTGACATCTAACCCATATGGGCAGATTTTGAGCACAGACTGTAACAATCTGCTACCTTGTCTCATAACTCAAATGAGAAGGCATGTCATATTCTATAAATTGTCTTTAATTAACAATGAGATGGTGTTGGGAAACATATATTCTCACATAGCGATTAACGGAAGCATATGTATGCATGAATGCTCAGGTAAGCATTTCAGATACAAAGAAATCTGTCACAAATGGATGAAAACTATTGTTTCCTGCAACATGCATGAGGGATTGAACACTATGGGATAAACCTGTGAAAAACAGACATAAACCACAAATACGCTTACCCTGACATCTTGAAAGTGATTATGGGATGACAAGTTTCTCTTAGGATTTTAGTTACTTTAGTATATTTAGCTCATACCCAGAAGTTTAGATTAGCAAAGACTAGGGTAACTGGACTGAAAGAAGAAAATCTGCTATGAAAGACATCTCATACCCCAATGTCCACTTTGGCTTTAGCGTTGTGGACAGGCAGAACGTCTCCATTCATACTAATGTTCTTTAGAGAATTGAAAGTACAAAGTCAGTAAGTTGGTTAAAGCTCAAATAGTGCTTGAAATGACTAAGTTCGAACAAGAAGATACTATTTGATATGCAAGCATCAGCGGTGCATTAAGAATTTTAGGATGAAAATGGAACCCAAGGATTGCTGTTAGGTCTAGGTATGAGCATAAGGGATTGCAGACTCTGGTCTCTTGGGCTGTGCTTGTCGACATAACTCAAAATCAGGAGTCAATGGAGAGAGTGAAGGAGTGGAAAGCGGCAGACAAAAGCTTGAGGTTTCTGCAGCAAGCAAAGCCTGACATCAGCAAGGATGCTGACCTAAAGAGGGGATCAGAGAGCATGATGGAGTGAGGCTTGGAGGAGGAAATGGTCTCAGGACTGAGCCTTGTTCACAGAATCACTGGGACATAATGAAACCCACAGACTAGCCAAGGCTGAACATCCAGGGTGTGTTGCGAGATTCTGCATTGAACACATCCTTCAAACCTCAAAACCATGTTGACCTTTTATCTGAGATGCCAGTTAGTTGTCTGAACTCAGATAAAACAGAGACAAAGGAGAAAAAAACTCAGCAGTTCCCTTTGAACCATTTATTTTACTCCAAACATGCAATTTTCAGTCAATACTCTTAAAAAAATAAATAATAATACCCCAGTCTTGAGAAACTGGTTATATAAACTTATTTTCCAAACTTTCAGCTTGGTCAGATGGTTTACACGAACAATTAAAAGTTAATATTTAGTGGGAGGAAAGATCAAAGATGTGGGAAAAGGTTGAGGAAGATCAAGCAGTGCCCTGTGGTAAGCCTTTGGAACAGTTTTCCCATCCAGGAATTGTTAGACCATGACCTTTCCTAGTGAATGTTAATGAAGAACAAGCTCTTCCTTGCCTTGGCTCAATAACCAGTAAGAATGAACTAAACCAACTGCCTACATTTCACATTTGATCTTCTTTTCCACGGTGAATAGGTTAACCCCTGCAGTAGTCAACAGACTACTGGAATGCAATCAAATCTCCGGGGTCCAGATGATCACTTTGTGTGTATGTGTACAAACGTATTACCTCTAGAGCAATCAATGCACACATTGAGTCTTTCCAATACCCATGTAGGTCCCTCACACCTCATTTAATCTATAGCCCCCAAATAAAAGAGCATCTTGATTTTCATGGCTATAGGTTGTGCTGGTCAATATAAGCTTTCTGCTGCTGACATAAATATATAAAATATTTCAGTGCTAGTTTCTATACCTACTGTTAAGCTTATGTAAATCATTCATGGTGCATATGAGGAAGTTTGTGCTTGTTAATAGTTATGCAGATGTCCACAATCTATCTGTCTATAGTATATGTATATATATGTATATATATATGTGTATATATATATATATATCCTTTTTGTTATTCACAGACTTTGATATATTTCAGTTAGGATTTTAACAATAGTGTTTATGAACATGCTATCCATATATGTTTTGGTATAAACTATATTCCCTTTTTAGAGCTGTACTGTCTACCTTAGACAAGAACTATTAGGCTATAGAAATACTTGTGTTTTCCTTTAGGAAATTTAAATGATTTTACAGAGTAGTTCAATTTTTAATAAATTCATGCTTTTCAAAAGAACCATCCATGCATCTTTTCCTCACCCTCTATTTGTACTTGCTGCTTTGAAGCTTTTGTTATTATCTTTTGTTGTACATAATGATGTATCATTAAATTTTTAACTTATATTTATCCTGCCAATAATAATACTGAGTACATTTAATGTTTTAGCAGACATTAGGTACTGTCTTTTGCTTAGTCTTTGCTCAATATTTTGTCTGTTGTTATAATTACCTGATTATACTTTTCTTTTTGTTTTGTGTGAATTATCTATGTTCTTTGAAAGTTTTCAAAATAGATCACAGTTTTTTTTATTAGTTTTTTGAGAATTTCATGCACTGTATTTTGATCACATTTACCTCCTTTCCCAACTTCTCCCATATTCTTGTTTTGCTTGTTTGTATTTAATTTCATAAAATATTATTTGTGTTGCCATTCTTGGGTCGGAGATCAAATCCTTAAAGAAAACTGACTGTGCCTTTTCAGCAGCCATCACTGGCCAACAGCGCCTCAACAATGGATGGGCCTTTGTGCCCACTTTCTGTGTCCATACTGGGATTTTGTCTGGCTTGGATTTGCTGCTAATACCTACGACTGTGCAGTCTGTTACCGTCGTTGTAATTTCATATCTACAATCACTCTGTTGTATTCTGAAAACAGTATTCTTGTAGTCACCCAATGCTCCTGATTCTTATAATTTTTTCACCTACTTCAGTGATCTCTAAGCCTTAGAAGGAGGACATGTGGTATAGATGCCCATTTTAAAGCGGTATATTTTATTTAACTAAAGTTTTAAAAGTAGATGTCTAGTTTTGTTTTCACTTATTATAGCTAATGCTGTGTTTGTGTATCTCTGTGTATATGAGTGTTTGATAATTGCTGGTTATCTGAGTAGACAAATCATGAAAGTATTTTTCCTCTGGACAGTGATTCAACTTTGATAATATTGAAGAATAGGAAAACTTGAAATCTTATCCTTATAGATATTAAAACATATTAAAATGGGGCAAAATGGGGCATGGAGAACATTGGTGACATAAGATACAAAAAAAAATCAAGGAAATATTATGATATGTAAATTTAAATTTACAGAAATTGTCATCTGATTTATTATAAAGTCTGAAATGAAATTGAATAAGGAAACGTCATTTGAATATAAAATACAAAAATAAGGAATTTGAACTCTATCTTATGTCTTAAACAAAAATATGTTTAATGTGCCATGTATTTAAAAATGAATACTGCATGACTTATTGCAGATTACATTTGTTTGACATAAATCCAAACTTATTTTATATGAGTATCTCATCGTTACTTTTTAAATAAATTGTCCTCCTTTTGCTTTTTCTTTTTAATTTTCGCATTAGATTAATTTATTAAATTCTGTACTAAAGGTCACTCACTGAAGAAATGAGTATGCACTCATCATGTACACTATGAAATATATGCTGAAGGTACTGTTTTCCCGAATCAGAGCACAGGAGAATGGCACACATAATGGGGAAAAAAGTAGAATGGAGAGAAAAACCGCAAGGGGAATGAGAAAGGAAAAAGGGCACAGACGAGAGACACTGATGAGGAAGTGTGTGGGCAAGTGGGACACACAGTTATGTGATTTTACAGGATCCCAGATCTCACATGAAGATATTGAACAGTGGAAGAAAGATCAGAGACTAGCAATCAAAACAGCCTCAGAGAGGTGTTTGGACAGCTAAAAACAGCCCTCCTCCCCTGAGTCCACAATTGCTTCTGTAGGTTGCTTTACTTGGGTAAAGCAAAAAGGTTTATTCTATCATCCACACAATGAGTCCCCAAGGGAAACGGCAGATGTAAAAGATATGTAGGACTTCTACCTGTTGGAGTGTTGCGCTCTTCTGCTGGCTGGCTTCTTCTGCTGACGGCAGCTTCAAACAGATTCAGATAAAATAAAAGGTGTTCCAGACGCCACTTATTCCTTAGTTGGATGCTTTACAATGCTAGTTGGAATGCAAACTAGTTCAGCCTCTATGGAAGTCTGTATGGAGGGATCTCAAAGATCTAACAACAGGTTTACCCCCTCCCCCCTAAAATAAAACCCCTCCAAGTCAACTCCACATCACAGAGACACATGACAATGTTTACTGCAGCATTCCTCACAATAGCTACATTATAGAATCAACTTAGATTTCTAACAACAGAGTAATGGTTTAAAAAGGTCCTCTATCTGCTCTTTGCACACATAAAGATAGAAAAGTATATAAGTAATTTTTTATCCATAAAGATGAACACAGTCATGTTTTTCACTTGAGAATGAATTCAACTGGAGATAATCATTTTAAGTGAGCTAACACAATCTCATAAGGACAAATGTCTCATATCTTCTCTCATTTACTTATGGTGCCTTGATTAAATATAAACACAAAATTATATAGGGATACATGACATGTAGGGAGGAATAAAATGCCCAATGTAGCAAAAGAAAATAAAGGAGAAAAGATAGAGAAGAAGGGAATGGAGGTATGAGGGGAATCTACTTAACATAAAATATATACATGTGTAAAACTTAAAACTTAAGTAAAGATGTTTAAATCAGCACTATCAGATTTTTTATAACTTGTGATAATTAGTCCCACATGACAAGTCTCTCTTCTGATTCCTTCCTATGATAGTTCATGAGAGTGAACTCAACAAGTAACATTATCTTGTACAAAATATACGGATCAAAAATCCTCTTAAAAGTGTGGAAATGGCAGACCTTTGCTTTTAGATCACAACAACATTAGTAGACTTCGCATGCACTCTATTTTATAGCAATGCTACTGAATTGTTACATATGCATTTCCTTTACAATTAAGTGAACTAAAAATATGGTGTAGAACTTACCCAGGTCCATGTAGCTCTTAAAACTGTGTGCTACTAAGAACCACGTCTTTGTCTGCACTGCGTACTAAGGTTTTAAGTGACACTTCACAAAGAAGATCAACTCAGTGAGGCAGTCAATACAAGGGGAATGACTTCAACAGATCCAGGAACTGCATGCACAAGTGTTTCATGAGTACAGCATGTTCAGAGCAAAGTTACAGCCTGCGGATTGCAAATCATGATGAAGGGTATGTTTCTATATTATACAATGACTTAGACAACATCATCAAGAGATGATTTACCAGTATTAAATTCTCACACTGAGAACAAACTGTAAGACTTAGTTGTAGGACTTGGCTGAATCATCAATGGGTCAAGGAAGAAATAAAGGGAAAATTAAAGACTTCCTAAAATTCAATGAAATTGCCCGTATAACATACCCAAATTTATGGGACACAATGAAAGCAGAATTAAGAGGAAAGTTCATAGCACTAAATACATACATAAAGAATCTGGAAAAAAATCCCACACTAGTGAATTAACAAAACATTTGAAAACTTTAGAACCAAAAGAAACAAATTCACCCAAGAGAATTAGATGGCAATAAACAATCAAATTGAGGACTGAAATCAACAAAATAGAAACAAAGAAAACAATATGTAGAATCAATGAGACAAAGAGTTGGTTCTTTGAGAAAAATCAACAAAATAGACAAACCTTTATCCAAACTAACCAAAAGGCGGAGAGAGACTATCCAAATTAGCAAAATCAGAAATGAAAAGGGAGACATAAGAACAGACACAGAAGAAATCCAGAGAATCATCAGGCAGAATCAAAGAGGAATAGCAAGAATCCTGAAAAAAGTTCAGTAGTGGTAACAAAAATGAAAGTACTTTGTCAGTTTTTTTTCTGTAGCTCAAAGATATTTATTGAAATATATGCAGGTATGTGTGTGTGATATGAGTATGTATGTGTACACTTGTGTTCTCGTGTGTGCACTCTTGTTTACATGTGTGTGGAGACCAGAGATCAATGATCAATGTTAGGAATCTTCCTCAATCACTCAAAACCTCATTTTTTAAATATGGATTTCTTTTTTATATTAACTGGCCAGCAAATTTCAGTAGTCATCTTGTCTCTATTTTTCCCTATGCAAGGATTTAAAGAGTGTGCCAGCAGTTCCAATTTTTTATTTGGGTGTTGGTTATCGAATTGAACTATGCTCCTGATGTGCGTCTGCAAAGGACTTTACCTACTGAGTCATTTCTCCAATCTATTAAAATAGTAATGTGAAGTGATTCTTTTCTGCATGTCTTTGCTTAGCATAAACAAACCTACAAACTATGCAACCTACCGATATTGGTTTTTTAGTGGACGAAGTGTTGTGCTTACAAAGCATTTATAAGATGATACTATATTATTCCAGGCAGGTTGAGAGTTTCTCAGGATGTAAGTAAAACTACTCTACTAACATAAAGATCTCAGTGATTACAGAAAAAAATCTACAAGAAGACAAGGTTTTGGCAGAGATACAATCAGAAGTATATAGTGATAACAAACTGCCTTGGGAATTCTGGAAATATTAAGTAGGTTTGTACTGTACATTCAATAAATAAACACTATGCCTCCAGACATCTCTCGAGTTTATGGCAAAGAAGTAAACAGATTTTTGGAAAACAAAGAATGCCAGTTCCCACCAATAGACAGAAACCATACATGAAAATAGAAAACTCACTCTGGGGCTGATACTTTTAGTTTCTCTTACGGTTGTTTTTAATTTCTTTTATTATTTTCAGAAACATCAAAGGAGGGCATTATGAATTGTTTGAGCTTGTTATAAGTGCATACAAATAAAACAAACTGTGCTCTCAAGTGAATTTTAGGGAATTTCTCCTATTTACTCTCTTTTGCTCATGTATAATTTAACATGCATATGATGAAAATCAGATGCTTTGGAAAGGAACATATCTATCATCTACAGACCATCAATCAACCTTTTTTTCTAGTACCTAAAATTTTATACTACTTTATATCTATCACCTATAATTTTTGATGCTTATAATATTTATTCACAAATATATATTTGTCCATTTATATATACACCTTTGTGTAAAATTACAATGAACAATTTCTCCCATTACTTTTTAATATTTTTCCCTTGTAGATTTGAAAACATTATTTAATAAAAAATATTTCTTCACATCTTTTTAAAAGTAAGGTCACTTGAGTTTTTAAAAGGGGAGAAAATAAAACATAAGTAGTAGAGGATTATTTTGTGCTCACATGGGAGTTAAGTAAAAGTTAAGAGAAAAACTGATGCTTCTAAAGTAGAATTTAATTTCCTGTCCTTGGTAAGGGATTTATAATGAATCCCTGGGAAACAGTCTGCAACAAACAAAAAAAATATTTTTCAAAACTTGCAAACCTGTAGCCAGAAGAGTCTGAGGGAATGATACTAAGTTGATAAAGTATCAAAAGTTATCTAAAGTTGTGTAAACCTTTGTAGACAAGAACCTTTGCTCTACCACAGATGACTGAAGAATTTATTTGTACATGTTGAAAGAAGAAAACTGGAAAAGAATTCTTTTTTTTTTTTCAGTAGACCAGCCTGGTTTATGTATTGGAAATGAGTGATTGTCATTTATTTCTTACTACACTGCTGTCTACAAGAAGAGTGTTGTTTCAACACCAAGTCAACTGTTTGTGGCAACTGAATTGCCTTCGTTTTATCTGTTGGTCCTGTCAATCCCTGGCATTGCTCTCCCCAACACAGTGCTGTCTGTATTTATATCACTGATGACTTCATATAGAGTTGCTCTCCAGCTTTAAATATGGTTTCAAAAGATTTTGGGAAGTGTTGGAAAGCACAGAGGAACCCGATTTGCATGCAAGCCCCCAACATGGTGCCAGTTGGCTGCTTCTGCTCATCTCCCTTCTATTTCCATAAATTGTTCTCTCTCTGCTTAAGATTTTTAGCATAGTAGGGACTGATCTGCAGTGACTTTTCTCCTGAAACAAAGAATAAAGACACATTGGCCTAACATATGATGCAACAACATGATAGAGTATTTTAAATTGGAGCCATCCCAAAATTCCCTTGGGAGATAAAGACTAATGTGTTTGTGAACACATCCTGTTCCTTAAAATAAATGCATTTAAAAGAAACTTTAAAATCAGTCATTCACTCAGAAATCAGCTACCAAAACTTTAGAAATCCTAAATGCATAATACAAAATGAATCAAAAATCAAATATCTGTTTGCTAAGTATGAAAGAAAATGTTTTTTTTTTCAAAAATAATTGCATACTTTCTAGCTGAAAAGACTCATAGGACAGGGTTTGACATTGTTAGTATCTCCTCTTGTGAGATTCTCATGCTCATATATATGTACACACAAACTGTTTCTCTTGAGTCCAGTTAGATGTTTAATACTGGACACCAAGATAACTTCAAAACTAGTGAAATCGTGGTTATTGGAGGAGACTCTCCAATACTAAGTAACTAAACCAGTACAATTCCTATTTTTAGTATATGTGCTGCCGAAGCGAGCACACCAGTACAATTCTTAAGAATTATCTGTAACCAATTGTCAGATTCCTTGTTCTTAGACCTAAGAATCTGGAAATCTAGTGAATGGCAACTAATCTAAAGTAGTGAATGATATCAATATGATACATAACTTTTAGTCATTATCAAAAGTCATATATATTCTAGATTTATTATTTTCTGATTTATGAGTTCTTTGAGAATTTTCTTTTTTTGTTAGATATGTTCTTTTTTTTTGACCTCTTTGTTTTATTTT